>NC_053426.1:19121581-19423988 GCF_007990345.1 Gossypium hirsutum | reverse complement strand
TATGACCATGTATGGATCGTATATACATTGGAAAAAAAAATTGGTACAGTGTCAGTTGTGATTACGAAATCGAATAATGCTCTTCCGGCCATTTCTTAGGATTATATGAAGTCTATAGCTCACTCGAGCTACATGAAATTGAATCAAATGAAATTTAGTTAAGTTTGACTTCGAATGTATAAACCTATTGATAAAAGTGTAAATTAAAACGAATACGTGATCTTGTGCATAGGCATTTATTTATCCTTATGAATGCTATTTCTTTTGTGTTTTTGTTACAAATGAGTTCCTTACTTATAAACTTACTAAGCATCGAAACGCTTACTCTGTTGCTTAAATTCTCTATATTATAGATTTTGTTCGTCAGCTATCGGACTCGGAGGTGTCAAAGTCGAAGTCATCCACACTATCTAAGCCACTTTTTGGTACTATTCAGTTGAACTTGATAATGGCATGTATAGGGCTGACCCTTGTTGTTAATTAAGTATCCTTTGGTAATGTATATTCGTATAGCCATGCGAAAAATGGCTTGTATATTTGAGTATAACATTATGATCATTTTGTATATATGGTCTTATGATATGGTTATTAAGTGGTGTGGAAATGCTTGGTAATGATTAGCCATTGGAATGGCCAATCATGGTCCTATTGGTGCTACGTATGTCATGGCTAATCGTGATTATACTTGGAAATAATGTATGTCAAATTACTAGTTGATTCATGGAAAACTATGAAATAGGTAAAATTTACCTTAAAATAGATGCTGACAGCAGCAGTGATGTGAATTTGAAAAATCACTAAAAATAGTAGAAATTGAATTAAATAATGAATAAATTATGTAATTGAATCTTGATGAGTCTATTTTCATATGAAATAAACAAAATGACCATATAAGCCGTATTTTATGAGATGTTTAAGTTTTCGTGAAAAAGGGCCAGAGCGATTTCTGGATCCTCTGTTCTGACTTTGGAAATTCACCATAAATTAACCAAAGATAATTAGAAGTCATGATTTATATGTACAGATTCCTTTTTTAGTCTAGTTTCATTAGAAACAAACGGCATAAGTATTGAAGCCCTGTACAGGGAGATATCTAAGTCGTAATGCATGAAGGTCAGAGTAGTCGAACCCTGAAACAGGGGAGACTTTAACTAATAAACTGTACTAATTTGACCGACCAAAAATTCTATAAAAAAATTAGTAAATATATGTATGAGTCTAGTTTCAGGAAAAATTTACGGAATTGAATTTCGAGTTTTGGAACTCGAGATATGATTTTTAGAGTGACTGTGATGCAGTTAGCCAGCTCGTCTGGAAATTTTAAAAATGAATTGTATGAGCTGTTTAAGTAAGGAGTTAAGTCCGTTAGCACCTCGTGTTCGACTCCGGCAACGGTCTCGGGTACGGGGTGTTACACGTGCAATCCAGTCCCTGAGGATTCAACCCTACTTCCTCTTTACTGCTCTTTTTCATTATTTTAGGAAATAAGATATTTTTGGTACTCTCAACGACCGCATTAGCTTTTAAAACCATATTCTAATAGGAGTGTAGTAAGGTTGAAACATTTTATTCTAATTAATATAAAATAGATGAAGTGTAATAAGGTTGAAAAACTTTAATTTAAAATAAAATAAAAGAAGTGTAGTTTTTTTATGAATTTTACTTTTATTTTATTTTATCACTGTATTTTATTTTAATAAAGATTCAGGTTACTCAATTTTAATAATGTCCACATTGACACGAATTCTCAACGAATAAGTTCTTCATCGCGAACTCTTAACGAACAAGTTCTCCACCTCTTCCATAAAACCCCTTAAGGGTTTAACTTTAACAATGAACATCAACCAATTTTTGAGCAATGCTCAAACTTGGTTATGGGAAGTGACTTAGTCATCATATCTGTAGGATTTTCTTACGTACTAATTTTGCTCACAATAATATCACCACGAGTAATAATATCACGAATAAAATGATATCAAACATTAATGTGCTTTGTTCTCTCATGGAACGTTTGATTTTTTGTAAGAAAGATGACACTTTGACTATCACAAAAAACTGTACTGATTTGAAGGTTTTCATTGAGTTCACTAAAGAGCCCCTTCAACCAAATAACTTCTTTACAAGACTCAGTAATAGTCATATACTCAGTTTTATTGGTAGACAAAGTGATTGTAGTTTGCAAAGTGACTTTCCAATTAATTGCACAACCTCCAATTGTAAATACATAACAAGTGAGAGACTTTTTATCAAGGTTTCCAGCAAAATCAACATCAACATACCTAATGACTCTATCTCTAGTTCTTCCAAACTGTAAGCAAACATTAATAGTACCTCGTAAGTATCTTAAAATCTATTGAACTAATTTCCAATGTTCTTTACCGGGATTCGCCATATATCTGCTAACTGCACTGACTGCATACGATAAATCTGGACGTGAACAAACATTGTATATATTAGAGATCCCATTGCACTAAAACCTTCATACTAAGTATCTTCTTTGTTGGTCCCAAATCTTTCATATCAAGTTCTTCACTTAGTTGAGCTTTAACCTTTTTTTATCTCTTTTTTATCTTTCGTTGCTATCAATATGTCATCAACATAAATGAGTAGATGCACAAAAGAATCATAACTGTTTTTCTTAAAGTAAACACAACTGTCAAAACTATTTCTTTTGAAATCATGAGAAGTCATAAAATAATCAAACCTCTTATACCCATTGTCTTGGTGACTGTTTCAAACTGTAAAAGGGACTTTTTCAGCAAGCAAAAATAGTCTTCTTTTTCTGAGATTATAAAGCCCTCTGGTTGTTGTATGTAAATATCATCATTAAGTTCTCCATACAAAAATACAGTTTTTACATCTAACTGTTCAAGCTCCAAGTTATGCATGACCACAATACCAAGCAAAGCTCGAATCGAACTATGCTTCACAACTGGGGAGAACACATTTGTGAAGTCTACACCTAGAATTTGGCTGTAACCCTTTGTAACAAGCCTTACTTTATATCTGGGTTCAACTCCTAGAGTCTTTTTTTTTCTTTTTAAACACCCATTTACAACAAATAACCTTTTTTCCTTTATGAAGCTTCACAAGATCCCATATTTTGTTTTTGTAGAGTGATTTCATCTCCTATTGTATAGCAAACATCCACTTTTCTAAATTTTCACAGCTAACCACCTCAAAATAATTAGATGGCTCTTGGCTTGTATCTATATCTTTAGCCACACTTAAAGTATAAGCAACTAGAACAACCTCGGCATACTTTTTTTGGAGGTTTAATTTCTCTTCTAGTTCTGTTTTTGGCGATAAAGCATTATAGTGAAGAAGCAACTCTATTATAAATTTCTGTACTAACTTGAAGAGTCGATTCTGTTGTAGGTTCTGAATTAATCTGACGCTCTACCTACTTTTACTGTTCTTTATTGGAAGAGTCTTTAAGAAATAAGTTTGGTAACATAACAGTTTCATAAAAAACATCTCTGCTAATCATAACTTTTTTATTTTCAGAACACCATAACTTATACCCTTTTACACCAACTTTATAACTAAGAAAAATACATTTAATAGATCACAGTTCTAAATTTTTATTATTAACATGAGCATACATAGAACACCCAAAGATATTTAAATCAGAATAATCAACAGGATTACCAGACCATACCTCTTGTGGAGTCTTTTTTTGAATGACAACGATGGAGATTGGTTGATAAAAAAACATGCAGTAGAGGCTGCTTCGGCTCAAAACGACTTTGGTAAGTTGGCATTCGACAGCATACGTCGAACCTTTTCCATTATCGTTTTGTTCATTCTTTCTGTAACACTGTTTTACTGTAGAGTATGACGAATTGTCAAACTCGCATAGTTCATTAAACTCTTCAGAACGAAACTCTAAGCCATTGTCTGTGCGGATGTGTTTTATTTTTTTTATCTTCTGTTTTTCAATCATAGTTTTCCAAGACTTAAAGCCAAAAAATATATCACTTTTCTGCTTTAGGAAAAACACTCAAACTTTTCTAAAAAAATTATTAATAAGTGTTAGCGTATAATTAGCTCCACCTCTCGAAGACACTCTGGATAGCCCTTATAGATCAGAATGAATATACTCCAACGTTTCATTTGTGTGCATTCCTCTAATGAATTGAACTCTCTTTCGCTTCCCAAAAACGTAATGCTCACAAAACTTCAGTTTGCAAATTCCTTATCCATTAAAAAGTCTTTTTTTGCTCAATTCTGTCATGTCATTCTTACTCATATGCCTTAGGCGCATATGCCAAAATCTAGTAATATCATCATCAAAAAAGGAAGAGAATGCGACAGCTGCATCACTAGTAATAGTAGAACCCTGCAAAATATAAAACTTGGCAGTCTTTCTCTGCCCTTTCATCATAAGAAGAGAACCTTTAGAAATCTTCAAAATCCTACTTTCAACTGTATATTTGTACCATTTTGAATTAAAGTACTGAATGAAATTAATTTTTTTTAATTCTAGAATATGCCGCACGTCACTAAGTGTTCTAATAACTCCGTCAAACATCGTAACTTTAATCATTCCAACATCTGTAATTTTACCCGAGGCATTATTTTTCATCAAAACAACACCTTTAAACACTGTTTCGTAAGTTACAAACCAATTCCGATTAAAACTTATGTAGAAGGTGTAGCCCGAATCAAGGATCCACTTATCGCTCATTTTAGAATTATTGACAAAAGCGAGTAAAAGTTCACCATTACTGTAATATTCTACAATATTAACTTTACCGAATTTTTTTGGTTGTTTTCCCTTTTGATTCGCAACCTCTTTTTTGATCTTATTTTGTAGCTTATTGGATTCAAATCTAATGTGTTCTTTCTTTTTATAAAAGTTACAAGTTTTACCTCTATTTAAAAACTTCGATCTATCCTTAGATTTATCGCGAGGATTCCGTTCCTGTATCATTCCACGATCATCATCAGCATTCTAATCTTATTTCCTACAAATAATGAAACCCTCTCCCTGAGAGTCAGATTTAACCACAAGATACTTCATTTTATCATACGAGGTCAAAGAATCATAAACTTCATCAACTGTGAGACACTCACAGCTATATAAAATCATGTCTTTAAAAGTTGAATAAGATGGAGGCAACAAATAAAGTAGAATTAATCCTAAATCTTCCTTATCATATTGAACTTTTATAGCCTTCAAGTGTACGTGCAACGACGCACCTTCCTCCAAACGATGAGTATAAAGACACTGCTTTATTTGCAACTTGCTGATTAGAGTTTTTGACATACATATTTGTTTGTCTCTTTCATAATGTAGCGGCAGTCTTTTCCTTCGTCACATCCTGCAAAATTTCGTTAGACAAATGCAGATGTAACTGTGTTAACGCCTTTCGATATTTACACTTCTCTTCTTCCGTCAATGTTGAAGGCATCATATTTATCTTTAGTAGGGCATCCTCTAAGTTTGTCTGTGCAAGAACTGTCTGCATCTTTATCTGCCACAACGCGAATCTAGTGTTGCGATCCAACAACATAATTTCATACTTTAAAGACGCCATTGCCATGATAGAAATGAATAACCCAGAAACTCTAATACCAATTTGTAAAAAATAAAACGTTAATAATGACAAAGTATCGCAAAGAAAAAGAGAAAAATAAAGAACACAGATTTTTACCTGAAAACCCTTTCCGAAAAAAATCACGGACAGAGAAAAAGATAATTCACTATGTCAAATTCAAATAATTACAAGAAGAGTAAATTATGTCTATTTATAGGCTTGTAAAACCATATTATAATAGAATGATTGTAGTAAGATTGAAACACTTTATTCTAATCAATATCAAATAGATGAAGTGTAATAAGATTGAAAAATCTTATTCTAAAATAAAATAAAAGAAGTATAGTTCTATATAGATTTTCCTTTTATTTTATTTTATTATTGTATTTTATTTTAATAAGGATTCAGATCACTTAATTCTAATATGGATCGAGCCTGTTAGGTCTCAGACGTGCCGCTCAACCCATATGCTTAAGGCAGCACCCATATTTATATGCACTTCGTTCCTGCAGATTCACGATTTTGGATATTGGCATCATTACTATGCCATCACTATTAAATAATAAGAATGATATGTATACAAAATGGATAAAAAAATATCAATATAACTGGATTGCAATTACAAGCTATATATGTATACATATCCCACAAGTATATGGCATTCATCAAGTATTTCCCCTTGAGATTGTTAGATAGCCACCGAGAGTAAAGCAGATCTTCGTCACCAACCAACAAAAACCTATAAAAGTATATGAGCAAATGTTTCAGATACATACCTCTGTTGGAAGATTGTGTCGATGTTGTACACAACAGATCAAAAGGGATGAGTTCAAGTCAGCCAATGCAAGACATTATAGGATGAAATGGAGGACGCTTTTTCACTTTTCAGTTTGATGACCATTAAGCGTTTGGGGGATTCTTCAACTCAGATTGAATGCTGCAGTTTAGTCCTCCAGAATAAGCACTACCAGGTACATTGACTAGAAGTTCATCCTCTGGTATGTCCTCAACAATCTCTGAGGGTCCCTGATCCTGAAACAAACCAAATTGTAGATACATAACACCTAAAATATGAAATTTATGTTATAATAGAATACCATCATCTTACGAACTTTCTTTTCCCTAGTTTGAAACATGTTATGACATAGAAATGAACAGCTATAAAATGTGTAATAACCACCCTTGCTTATTTACCTTTCCACAAGAAGAATTCTTTTCCATATTCTCAGCTTTTTTGAGGTCAGCCATGATGGCTTTAAGCTTTTTCTTTGCTTTGGTCCGAATTGAACGACGTTCAATGCATTGTGCTGCAGTAACAACAGCATGACAGGCCACACAAAGAGTCCTCATGTTCTCTAGCCTGCATTCACCTGCATAAAATTTCGGCAACATATGAAAATCGAAATCAAGCTCAATTTAACAGAAAAGCAATACAGCAAGATATTCAAGATCAAGAAAGTACTAGAAAAAGTAAGTTTGTGAACAATAACATACCTCCACCTCTATAAACAGGGACAATGTGGTCTGCATGCCATGCATTGCCCTCGGAAGGATCACTAACAAGCTTGTCAACCCTGCAGAAGGTAAACTAGAAAATTGGTTCATAGAAAATACTGTGATCTCGAAAGTACTACTAGTGTATGACTTATGTGGCCATATGCCTACAAAGCTGTTCAATACTTTATATGTCTAGCAGACTTCTTTGCATGACACTCATACAGTCACTGCATAATTTTCTACAACAAAATATTCTGCAGTAATAATGAAACTGCATTGGTAACTTATCCTGATTGACGTACAAGCTCTTCTGACTTGCAATCTTTGGTGCTACTCTTGCAATATACTCCCACCGCCTCTCTAACGATAAAGGTTTTAAGTGCTTCACAAGTTGGTGACAGTCTAATTGGCAATTTGTGCAGATACCGTGCTCAAGTTGAAAAAGTTCCTGGAAATATTTTGTCACATAAAGCATGTAACCCAATGGGAAAAAAAATCAAAAGAATAGATATATTGGTCAAGTAGTAAAGAAACATATGCACAAACCTCACGGATGAAACTGCTGCTAGTTCTTAGGCGGTATTCTTCATAGCAGCCAAGATTACAAAAAAGATCCTCAAAATATTCAGGACTCTTGGCATTTCTCCCCTGAAGACATAGGAAGCCAGTGACATATGTGACAAATGGTAAAGCAAGAGAAGGCTAATTAGTCCTTACTCGCATGGTTTTTGGCAGAGTTTACAGAGTGGTTCACCAGTCAGCGACCAACCCTGAGTATACTCTTTCTCCTTTTTGCTGTAACTACGCTGTAGATGGACCTTTTTCCACACAGCATTTGGAGGCAAAGAAACATTTATCTCACAAAAAGGTGTTGTGCGGCGCTTGCTCCCACCTTTTAGCAGTCCCTGCAATAGAATAAAAAGCAACACCTTGAGTTATCCATAATGAAATAAAGGAGATATCCTAGAGTAGAATAAAATTCATTCAGACATACCCCAGTATTATGGTTAATGCTTTCCTTCAAGTAGCATAACTCAACAGACAAAGGGAGTTGCAAAGGCTTTCCACGTAGTTTTCTTTGTTCAATGGGTCTTAGATTATTCCATTCATCAATGAAGGCCCAAAGAACATGCCTATATGCGGGGTTGTCCTTGAAATATTTGGAAACTGTTTCCTTACTCCCACAAGCAAGAGCATTTTCTAACTCAATTTCCTCTTGTCGAAAATTCTCAAAAAGTGGCACAGGTCTCAAATCTTTCCCTTGGATGCAGGAATACAGGTGGATTCTTCCAGTATGGGCACTTACCTGTATATTACAAGTACAATGTTAATGTTTAAGAAAAGAAACCCACTGGATTTATATTCCTATTTATTGCATTGTCATTTAATGTAAACTCCAGACCACTAATAATATCATCATTGTTGAAACCTACAGTCAACTATCTATTCGAGAGAAGGGGGATATTTTCAAATGATGTTTTTTTGTTTTTATCTCTAGAAAGAGATGAGCTTTCCTAGAGAATTAAGGTTGTATGTGGGTAAAGGATTAATAGGAAGTTTGGACACAAGTTCTACAGTAGAGTTTAATCATTGAAAAGGTAATCTATATAATCAGTTCATTTATTGAATGTATGACAACAATACCATTTTTCACCCATTTTGTCAATTAAATCACACAGGAGATACAAGCTTTGGAATGAAAGTTTTGGTCAAGGATCAATCAAATAGCAAATGCCTGCAAATATATAAATCTAGGGGAAAATAAAAAAGGCATAAGCCTGGAAGGATTTGACAGTTCTTTGATATATTTTGTAGACTAATATAATTAGCAGCCAACTACTTGCTATCATTATAATTATTTTTTGGCTGGGTTTTGGCAACTAATTTGTAAGTCCAGCTTGGCTTGCTTCCTTGCTTGAAATGTTGAATGAAACATTCTCTGAAAATGCTATAATATTTATAGCATACATTCTGAAAGAATTTTCTATCAAATAACTTGAAGCTCATCTAAATCTTGTATGGATAATCTCTGTACTAAAGTGTGAAATTAAGAAGAAAGAAGTCACCATGTTAACATCTCTTTACATGTCTACCACAAAGACTACTTAAAGGAACAATTTGAAATGGAGAAAATTTTCATCTGCGGTGCAGGGTGAGAAAACAACTAGAGTTTTGCTTGATGCAAAATAAACCAGAATCTACAATCAGGTATAGTTTGTTTACCTCAAACCGCAGAGAATCAACTTGAATAGAATTACATTCAGCGTCTGATGGTTGAACTGGTGCACCAACATCTGCTGTGGTTATCTTTCCCTGCATTAACATAGACTTTGAATTAGCTAATTTTAAGCCAAAATCTAAAAGGACATATCATTTTGCTGTATTGAGAAAAAAAAAATCCAATTAGTACATTTGGCAGTGACTCTTGATCTTTGCTTCTGTTATCCATTTTAAAAGGAGGGCATACGTCACATCTTCCAATATCAGCTGCAGAAGGATGCAATTCTTTTTCATTTCCCATGGAATTAAGATCTTGGAGTTGTCGATCAGGAACCACACCAGCCTGTAGATCAATAGAAGCATTATTAACTTGTAATAAACAGGAATATAGCTCAAAAGTGAGAGAAACAAGAAAAAATAATTCACTTGAATAGGAAAATAGTAGCAGCAGGTGAAGAAAAGTTTCTCCAACAAGGTTAGTTTAGCTGACATGTAGGTATTTTCTGCATGTGCTTGGTCAAAGGGAAGCTCAAGCATGCAGGTTAACCATTCCAGCGAAGCTCCTTCTAGCAAATATAAAAGAAAAATTACTTTTTATTCTAATAATGTTAAAGTTTTACATCATTATGACTGTAGCTGTCACCAGTTTGATTCATTGTGTCAGATCCGTCATTCATTTCAACAGCAACATTAGCAAATGCTTCTGAAGGCTGCAAATCCTGGGAATATTCAGGGTCTTGCTGCTGCTCTAAATCCAGTGAAAGTTTTCCAGGTGCTTCTTTCATCAAAATTTTTGCTTACAATTTGCATAAGGTGTTACCATATCAGAAATGCCTTTAACCTACCAAAACAGAAGAATAAAGTTTGATCTTTTAGAAAAATTAAATAAAATAAAAAATGAAACGATATGATGCCTGCTAAACAAAACAAACCACCAATTTAAGTCATGCATTTTACCAAACATGCATATCCATACGCATATCATGATTGGAATGGGAAAAAAGAAAAGATTTCTACGAAGGAAAAAGAATTTTTTTATTCTAATAATGTTAAAAAGTTTTACATCACTGTTATTGTAGCTGTCACCAGTTTGATTCATTGTGTCAGATCCATCATTCATTTCAACAGCAACATCAGCAAATGCTTCTGAAGGCTGCAATTCCTGGGAACATGCAGGGTCTTGCAGCTGCTCTAAATCTAATGAAAGTTTTCCAGGTGTTTCTTTCACCAAAATTTTATGTTTGCAATTTGTATCAGGTGTAACCATATAAGAAATGCCTTCAACCTACCAAACCAGAAGAATAAAGTTAGATATTTTAGAAAAGATGATCATGATGCCTGCTAAACAAAACAAACCACCAAAACAAGTCATGTATTTTACCAAAAATGCACATGCACACACATATCATGGTTGGAATGGGAAAAATGAAAAGATTTTTATGCCAATCAGGTGAAGTTTCAAAACACATTTAGCACTAGCACAGATAGAAAGCAATACTGATGAATAAGCATCAACAATATAATATTCATAAGTGTTTGGCTATGTAAGGCTAAAGGCAATCTATTGCATGGAACAATTCTCAGCAGCCACCAACGTACATAAAATGTGCTTAACAGGCAAAAGCAGTTCTGAAACAGTAATCCTGATGTCTTCTTACAATAGTTCTGAAACAGTAGAGAGAAAACTTAAAATGGTGCAACAGAACAATGTCAATTACACCCCCCCACTTTGCCCTGCTTCTCATTTTAAGAAAGAACCTAAACTCTACTAAGAATACTAAAAACAAATTTAATGTAAATATCTATATATTTTTGTATAAGATCACTCCATAATAAGAAGTTCACTTATTATGTGAATAGTAGCAAATGCATAGAGAGAGAGAGAGTAGATACTTCTATCTCTTTCATTGCGTCATATTTTCCATTTGTTGTAGATGAAACATGGTGCAGACTCTTGTTTAGATTTTGCCAATGTAACTCATCCAAAGTATCCTGTAGTATGAGAAAACTATAAATAGCATAAAATAATATGAACTGTCAGACAAATTTGTTAAAATTTCTTCCATAATATATGCACACCTTTGCCAAGAGGATGTAAATGTTGACCGCGCTTGTTTGCCCTCGTCTATGAGTTCTATCCTCAGCCTTTAAAAGACAAGGATGGAAGGGGAAGTAAGGCAACTGATCAAATTTGAACAAGCAAAAGTATGTATTCATAAAGCTCTGAGGACGATAGGTCCTTAAGCAAGTTTGGGATTAATACAAGATAAACCAATAAAAGATTGTGATATGGACACTTTAATTGCAATAGGAGTTTTTAGTTTTATTTATTTATTATATATCAGGTTTTACTAAGAGTTTTAGTTTTACTTATTTTATCTAATGTATTAGGTTTTTATTTCCTTCATAAACTCTAAGTTAGGAATTCTATTTTATGTCAATTAGGACTATTTCCTTTGTCATTAACAGTCTATAAAAGGCTGTCAATATGAAACAAAGAGGTAAGCAATTATTCTATCAAAAAGAAACGTTATTTTGAGAGGGGTTCAGTCAATGAGGAATCTGCCTTTTGAGTAACCATAGGTCGAAGCAAGAATTCTTTCTCGTCTAGACCTGTGACTAGATCCTACGCCAAGGCGCATAACAATTTGGGATCGGAGCCAGCTGTCATGGGTGACGAAAAAACTTCGACAGCCAAGTTGGAGGCATTCATGGAACAAATGGCTACAAGGCAACAAGCGTTAGAGGAGCAGGTGGCGATGTTATCTCTTTCGGTCCAAAAGACAACGAAAGGGGATACAGAAAAAAATAATGAAGAACAAGGCAGCAGTGGAGGAAAGAAAAGAAATTCAGATTCGCAACACGGTGGGGGCATGGTGCCACGATACTCTAAGATGGAATTTCCCACTTATGATGGGGTTGGAGATCCTTTAGGATGGTTAAAAAGATGCGAAAATTTTTTTGGCAATCAACGGACCAACGAAGAAGACAAAGTCGGCCTAGTTTCATTCCATCTTTTAGGAGAGGCACAATTATGGTTTGATCAAATCGAAGAAGAGGAGGCAAATCTGGATTGGGAACGCTTCAGAGAGTGTTGTCATATCAGGTTTGGGCCACCTATGAGTAATAACCCCTTGGGGGAACTTGCAAACTTGAGACAAACTGGGACGGTAGAAGAATATCAACGACAATTTCAATCACTACTCGCTAGGACTACTGATCTAAAACCTCGACAACAAGTAAACCTTTTTACTGCTGGATTGGTAAAGGAACTTAGAATTGATATTGAGATGCAACAACCGGGAAACCTTGGAGTTGCAATGAATATGGCACGAGCTTTGGAACGTAAACAAAAAGTCTCTTCCAAGATGTTATCTCAAACCAATCTAAACTGGTCAACTTCCCAAAACACTGACAGCAATTCAATCATTCCAACAACTCAGAACATTGCAAGGGGAGGGGGACAAACAATAGAACCAACAGGGAACAACGGCAAAATAAGTTCTTCTGCACCATTTATTAAGAGATTGACACGGATAGAAATGGCGGAAAGAAGGGCTAAAGGGCTGTGTTATAATTGTGACGAGTCTTATTCCATGGGACACAAATGTAAAAGGTTATTTTGGATAGAAGTACCAGACATTGAAGGCAAGCAAGATGATGATGAGATAGATGATTTTGGATAAGTTTTGAAGTTTATTTTGAATTTGAGCTTGAGGACAAGCTCAATTCCAAGAAGGGGAGTAATGATATGGACACTTTAATTGCAATAGGAGTTTTTAGTTTTATTTATTTATTATATATCAGGTTTTACTAAGAGTTTTAGTTTTACTTATTTTATCTATTATATTAGGTTTTTATTTCCTTCATAAACTCTAAGTTAGGAATTCTATTTTATGTCAATTAGGACTATTTCCTTTGTCATTAATAGTCTATAAAAGGCTGTCAATATGAAATAAAGAGGTAAGCAATTATTCTATCAAAAAGAAACGTTATTTTGAGAGGGGGTTCAGTCAAGGAGGAATCTGCCTTTTGAGTAACCATAGCTCGAAGCAAGAATTCTTTCTCGTCTAGACCTGTGACTAGATCCTATGCCAAGGCGCATAACAGATTGTAAGAGCTCTCTCTATCTCCCCCTCCCTTCCTTGCCAAGATGATGCACAGGAAAGTTACAGAAATCCAATTCCACAACCTTAATTATTTTTTAAGCTTTCTTTTACGTTCCCGCCATCGTTATTGCTATTTCTCATTCCAGGAATAAAGACCTTAACATATGCATTCAGAAAAATGCAGAAATCATCAACTACTTTTCTGCTTTAACTGACATTTCAATCAAGCAGAAATTTTGATGCATATCATCAATTTTTTTGCTCTTTTGGATGTGTACATTATCCTGCCATCTAGACTAGCAAGCAATGCATACTGGATAACTGCCCTATAAAATATTTTCTTCTAATTTTATCCATAATGTTCCTTCATCAACTAGGGAAAAAAACCCGGGGGGGGGGGACACTTCCTTTTGCAGTATTTAAAGTAGTTTTAAAAATGGAAAACCAAGAACACGAGTCTAAAAGGAAAAAGCAGAGAGAATAACAGGCCAGTCGGTAATTCAAAATAGGACCACAGAAATCTGAAGCTCCTAAAAGCTCTAATATAAACAGTGTCACCAAAATAACCTTGTGAAGGTGATTGTTGGTATTGAAATTTGAAACTAACCTCAAAATTTTTAAACATTTAACACCATTCTACATTAAATTCAGCGCATTCAAAATTTTATTGAGACTGGAACAGGATTGCTTAAAGAGTAATGCTATAATTCAGCAAAATTAAAAAAAAAAAAAATCTATATGTAAAAACCTGAAGCATCAAAGATGGTGACTGAGGCAACTCCAAAAACACAACATGTTTTGCTGATGAAAAATCGAGTCCAACACCCCCAGCAGTTATTCCAATTATTGCGATTTTGGCCTGATGAATGAGGCTGGCTATAGTCAGTATAATACAGGAAAAAAGTAACTTGGCTGCAAGTCAGAAAATGGTCTCTTTAGTAATGTCTGCCACACTAGAAAATAGCACATAGGACATATGTAGAAAATGCTTGTATCTGTTCATGCTTTTTCCAGTATTTTTAAGTATCCAAGGAAGCACAGAACATGAAAATTGTTGCATGGATGAATAAATTATTGGAGTAAACATCTTGGGTTAGAAAATAAAATGTATAAACCTAAATTAGCAAAGTGACTATCAAAAAGAGAAAGACATTGTATCAGACACAGAAAATCTTGTAGCAGTATAACCACTTTTTGAGTATAGAAATTTCAAATTTCATGAGCTATGCAATTCAACGTGTTTAATCTAGATAATAGTTGATAATTATGCTAAATGACAAAAAGGTCAGTAAAGACAATCCAAAAATGTTTCTTAAACGAACAAAAGGAACATAGGCAAAGAAACATGTAACACAAACCCCATTTGGTGATTTAAATGACAGTACAGCTGATTGTCGATCTTTTGGAAGTGTGGTTCCATCAATACGGACAAAAATAATTCCTTTCTCACATACGAAGTCCTGGATAATTTAAAACAGCAAACTTCATGGATTGCCAAGGAAAAAATAAAGATGGTAGTCTTAAAAACCATTTACTTAAAGTTAATAAGGTGTCATCATGGATATAACCTACTAACACAGTAGTATTCCCTATTCAGAGGGCTACAGACTAAAGAACAAATTTTAAACAAAAATATTTTACGCATCAAAAGATTTGACTTACAGCCCATCAAAACGAGCGGAAATAAACCTAGACAAAATATCACAATTCCATTTTTACTTTAAACTAGAAAGTGATTAACTACTTAATTTCATATTGACAACCTAATTTTTCCTTTTTTGTATATTGCAGATCATCAATGAGACAGGAGAAATCTATCATGCACAAATTCTGTGCAACTAAAGAAATAAAGAGAATCTTTCTTTTTGTCTTTATCAATCCTGATAGTAATTCTTCCACAGTCAAGGATACATCTCAATATTCCATTAGATGTTACTCTAGTGAATGAAGGGCTTATTATATCTTACCTGTACTCCATCAAGAACTTTATGGTGATGGGCAAAAATTATCATTTTATGAGAACTGGAGTTTAAATCAAATTCTTCCACGCCATCTGAATTTGCAATTAGTGGGTGATTAGAAAACCATTGATGAAATCCACGAAGCTTTGCAACACCAAGTTCTTGATAAGAAAGTTCACTAGAATTGCAATTGTGAATGCCATCTGGAAGCAACAAGGAGCAACATATAACTAAAAAAACAATACTCAGATATGGCCAACTGTGTATTCATGACATCTAGCACAAGCACGCAAAAACTTGCAACACCAGCATATGACTATGGAATTAATTGTATTCACTTCCTATTCATGAAAGTTTTCTCATAATGGTTCAATTAATCAAAGATTTCTAAGCATACATTATACAAAATATATACCAACTATTGATATTTGTGTCTCTATAAACATAATGATGCAGAAAATTAAAAATAGGGAAAATCACTAGAAAACCAAAGACTCTGAAATTTTCTCAAAGCTGAGATAAATTTCAATACCTTTTTAAAGTAACTGAAAGACCTTCACAATCAAAAGCCAACAAAAATTACCAGCATAGGTGTTTATAGGCTATTTGCCTAACTCCTATACATTATACATGGCAAGATCAGTTAATAGAAAACCTAATGTCCTAAACAGAAAAAAAAATAAAATTAAAGCACAAGAAAATAGAAGATTAATTAAATAGCCCCTACTAATGCACATTACGTGATCTTAAAGAATGAAATAAGTTAAGAGTGCACACAACCTTAAGTTAATTCACATTAAACAACTTCAGTTGCATTATAAACAAGAATATCTCCAAAACCAGTGAGAAACATAGGAATAGAAGATTTCATCCCAAATAAAAAAGGAATAGACGGCATCTATACTGGAAATAAAGCACCACAGTTTGGAAAGAACTGGAACAATGAATCACTCAAAATCTCAATCTCTCTATAGTGACCAACAATAAGAAAAAATAAAAAATAAAAAATAACTCTTCATGTCTAAACAGGATTCTACAGGGAAAGGATTGCACTTGTGCTAGTTTTAGATGATGACGCTCTATGTGAAACCAAATTCAGTTTCCAATTCTTAGAATGCAAGAGAAAGTTATGCTTCAACTCTAGAAAACACGCTATTTGCAATGCACCTTTGGGACTACAGCTAATAGAATATCGGCTTACAACAATTAATCATGTGCCATCAACATGACAAATTCAGCATATTCCAAAGGCATAAGCAACACAATATACGCAAAGATCATCTAGATAAAAATGTTCATCATTTATCCGAGTCATATGTGTTTGCTAAAACATAAAATGTATAAAGAGGAATCTGTATCAATGGCTTAAATGGCATGAAATACTGCCTAATCTTCTGCTAGAAATAAATAGCTCTGTTTTGGTCTATCCAACAACCAAACAAAATATAATGAGATCAACATTTCAGAAGTTGAGTAGGCAGAGAGAGACAGAAAACTAGCATGCAGGGTTGCCTTATAACATTGAATTTCTCACTTGCAATACATACAGAAATGTCCATAATTAACATTGTTTCCACCCAGTTTCTCCATAGCAATATCGTTGGAAGCATTATTTTCAAAAGCATCAGCATTGGAAAAACTGACAGCCGCCTTGGCTGAAGCTATGTCTGATTTCTTCAAATGCAACCTTATAAGCTGCCGACGTTTGGGAGGTAACTGGACCAGGACATGCTCCTTCAGACGTCTTATCTGCAATTGGTCAGCATCTATCTATGGATCAGTAACTTTTGAAAAGATATAGACCAAAGAATTACAAGCATCGTATTCCTTTAATAAAAAGACTTGGCAGATAAAAATGGTAATTTAAAACTGAATAGAACTTCCAAATAAGAACAATCACTTAAAGATTGTCTTGAATGTACATGGAAAAATGGAAATCCATAATCAAATTTGAATGGTTAGAATGCAGGACGAGAAAGTAACCTTTTCATCAATTATTACTGCAACTGCTAAAACAAAAGAAATTTATTCTTATAGAATGTGTGAACTGAACAACTAATAGCCTAAATAGAGAACAATGATAAAATTATACCACAAAACCATCCCCATTTGTGGGAAAGGCTTTTCAGTTGAGCACTCAAAAAGAAAGAGTTTGCATTAGTTTCTGAGCTACTGCTTATAATGACTGTTTAAAATGGTAAGTGCTCAAAAAAGGTACACTGATGCTTCCTTTTGCCTCGTTAATATTAGATAATAGTCAAGCAGAATGTTAAGTGCATGAAAAACAGGGACAAACCATGACTGTTTGGCTAAGTAACACATTCAACTCCTCCAAGCGAACACCCTTTGAGAAATCCTGCAGGACAGCTCCATCAAATGTGTTAAAGACTTTCACGCTAACAATCAAACCAAAAAGTAGATGTTGATGAATATATAGAACTTAGCACCATAATCCTTTACTTATGTAGCTACCAAATCAGTCAACCAAACACAGTCATATAACAAACTGTTACACATAGCCACTATGGCTACATACAAAAACTCTTAAGGAAAAGAATTGAAGAACTAGCTTATAAAAGCAAAAATGCAATTTTGTAGCAAACCACATTACCAAAAGCAATTGACCTTTTCATAAGAAATTGATTAAGCAACAGTAACTTAATACCATGCATAGGAAAAATTATAGAAGAAACTATACTGTGTTTCTTGAAAAGCTGCTCAAATGTTACCTTAAAACCTTGAGTGGTCTGAGCAAAGTTGACATCACAGTAAGTTTCTGCAAACTTGTACTTGGTCACTCCCAACAAACCAGGCCTATACAACAGAAGCATGGTAAACCAATTGCTAACAAACCTAGAAAAATTGCAAGATTCTTAAGTGTAAAGAAAGCTTACCACAAAATATTTATCTGATGAAAAATGTCATATGGCCTACATTGGAAAGTATAGAAAGTACAATATTAGATTGCACTAACAAAAACAACAGTAAGATAAGAAAGCTATCAAAGGTAGAATCATTACTGAAAATTATTAGATATATATTATGCCCATGCTAAACTTAATATAGATGATGATGGTGCTATTTTTGCTTCAAATTCCATGCTTCAACCTTGACAAAGAAGGTGTTCCTGATAAGAGTACTATACGCCTGACCTTCTCCGCCAAATCAAGAACTGTTTGTATCTGTTAATACAGGACACATCCCAATATTCAGTAAAGGATATTGAGCACTAAAACTACAATAAATGAGCAATAGCGCTCATAATATTACAAGTAATTTGATTCTCTCATTCTCTAGAGGAATTATTATCTGATATAGTCAACAAATATAAAGTACAATTAAAGCAAGTGAGGTGTATACCTCTGCTGATTCAGTTGATTTTCGTGAACATCGAAGATGGTGAGATTCATCAACTATTATTACAGCCCATTCATGTTCAAGCATGCTCTTCCGCAAGTGTTTAAGCATAGTGTAAGAAATAACCACAACTCTAGGATATTTGTTTAAGTAGGCAGGATTATCCCGATGACCAAAAACTGAAGTCAAATAGAATATGGTGATAAAAATAAAAGAATTAGTCTACCACCACAAAGATTCAAAATCTTCAGATGAGAAGGGGGGATAAAAATTGACGAATATATACTACAATGACTTGTCAACATAAATATCAGTATTTTGCATCGGCAAAAAACTAACATACTACCTGAGATTATTAAATAAAAGAGATTACTATTACATCAACGCTTTAACAACTATCAAAACAAGCCATTTCCCATTGTTTGAGGTTCACAATATGGATCATATGTGCATCACTATGCTCGACTTAGGATCATATCCTAAATAAGCTTAGTAATAGTGAAGTCCCTTTTCATGAGTATGAACCATGCCATTAGATCTTCTTCCTCTCTCCACATGGTTTTCTTCCATTTATTCACAACTTCTTACAGAAAATTTGAGGGTTTCCAGTTTTCTTTTAGCATGCCACTACCACCTTCACATGTTTCTCGTTTAAAGAATGGAAAAGGTTAAAAAATAAAAAACTAGTTACAAACTTCTCATCACTCTTTAATGTAATCTCCACACATTCCTCTTGTAACTTCAGACAACAGTATGATAGCAATCGAGCAAAGGTCATATTCTGATGAGGCACTGATATGGAAGTTGTATCAATTTTTCAACAAGGTTACTGAAGTGGTACTGTTCACATTTCAGAATGCTACAATAAAGTATAACTTGACAGAAACTACTTCTTATGGTTCTAAATATGGGTATCACTTGAGTCTTTCTATGGTTTTCATCTTTCTTAGACAATATTGTGCTGTCCAGGACTCCAAGTAACCTAATGTCAATGATACAGATTTAGTTGTTATGGCTGAATCTTGGAGAACCTACTTAAGCTCAAGGGCAGTGCTACATCTAGGTTTTGAGATCAATTTATAACAAAAATATATTATATTTTTTCAATATTGACCCCACCTAAATTACATAATATAAGAAAAGGGTCAGTGAGTAAATTCCACATCCTTTTTGTTATGGATATTGAGTTCAACCCTCAATTCTTACTAACTACTAAAATTTCCTAAACATATCCCCTTGAAGGCTTTGTTCTATTTTAAACTAAGAATAACTAACAATGAAACATATACTCTCAAAAAAAAATTTTGGGCTAGAATAAAAAGAATTCAAAGCTTCCTTTGGTATATCTCTGATTGTTTGCTTTCCTAACAACCACCCAAATTCCTCCACCCCTAACCCCCCCCCCAAAAAAAAAAACCAAAAAAAGAAAAGATGGAATGTATGCTAAATGTTACCAAGATGTATATCAGAAGGTAAACAAAAGGATAGCCACCGCTCCAATTCTTCTGCCCATGAATAACGCAAAACAGCAGGGCAAACAACGAGAATAGAACCTTCATTAATGAAACAACCAGCAATAGCAATAGCCTGAACACAAATCAGATACGTAGAACACAAATCAGATACGTAAACAAAACTCATTTTCATGCCATCTAGAATCAGAAGCCCGAAACCTGAGAGTTGAAACAATCTTCCAACTATAAACAGTAAAAGGAATTATGCTTTCTCAAATCTAAAATGTAGCCATTTCACTTAAAAGGAAAAGATTGCATATTGCTTGCCGAATGTATTGACCGCATATACCACACAAATAAGTACAATGATTTTTTTTTGTTATGAAACCATCTGCAGTGCAGTTTTTTTTTTTCTATTGTTGGGGGGGGTGATAGAAGCTGGAAAAGACTTTCTGGCATACAGGGCAGCCGTGAAGCTACAGCCATATAATTCATGTCAAGGGATTAAAAGCACATAGAACATCATACTCATACAATTACCTGGAGTGTTTTGCCAAGCCCCATTTCATCTGCAATTAGACACCGACCACCCCTTCGCAAACCAAATTTGATACCTTCAAGTTGAAAAGGCAGAAGTGAATTCAATAGTGTTTCCGGTAGCTTTGTGATTAATTCATCAACGTCCTCATCAGATAGATGTTCTGGTCTACACGGTCTCCATTGTCCAGCAACAAAGCAATGTGAAAATGTTTCAACAACTTTTAGTGTTAAATGAGGTATCTCCCTGATCTCAATATCCTTTGACTTCCTTAAACATGACAAAACAGAACCATAATCCCTGAGCTTATAAACACATGCCTTTCGACCTCCACTGTCTTGGGTGTAATGTGAGTGCATAACCTATCAAAATTGACACAACAATATCCAATAGAATGTCAAATGGGCGAAAATAAACAAAACAAAGAACCTAGAGCTTGATTGATTATTTAAAATTAAACGATTTCAAGGAAATGAAAATAAATAAAATGAAACTTCAAAATTATTTGGTATAAGAAATAGGTAAAGCTGTAAATTTAAATCTTGACCCCATATGAATTAAAAGAGAAGAAATAGAAAAATTCAAAGAACTCAAAACTAGAAACCAAAAACCCAACTCACATCAGATAAAACATCCCCCAATCTTCGCAAGCACTCTTCATCGCCCGGGTAGAGACAACCCTTCAGCGTCTCCGGGGTGATCGAGAAAGTGTCAGGGGAGCAAATTTCGAGCCTGGCCTGGAACTTTTTAGACAATTGGGTACTGGAAATTGGCATCGATTTCGAATCTTGATGTCGTTTTGGGATCTGGGCATTGTCGTTTGCGAGTTTAGGGCACTTGGCGAGCCTCCAATAATGAGATTGGTTTTCTTGACAGTGAATGTTTGCACTGGAGGATTGTAGTAGCGCTTTTCGCTTTGCGATCGCAGCTAACCGGTTAGCTTCCGCTTGCTTTCTTTCTTCTTCTGTAAGCTTCATTAATGTAAGTTTTTTTTCTCTTCGGGTTTTGTCAGTTTTTTTTTTCTTTTTTTTTTGGGGGGGGTGGGTTGTTAGGGTTTTGAAATGAAGTTGGGGGGAAAGTAACGGGAAAGTTATCCGTAGTTTGGGATTCCGACACGTGGCTGCTGGACTTAGGATTCAATTCAAAGTACATATTTTTTTAGATTAAGTTTAAGTCATAATATAATTTTTAGTCCTAAACCTAGTTTCATTTTGGTACATATATTTTTTTTTCACTTTGGTATATGATAACTAAATTTATTTTAGTATTAAACTTAGATTTTGTCAAAATTTAATGATGCGACCAGAGTTTTTGGAATATAACTGGATTGGTCAGTTTTATTGATTGAACCAATGATCGATTATTATATTGGTCCAAACAAAGGAATTGAACAAATTAAATGGGAAATTGCTCAAAACCAGTGAAAATAAAAAATTAAAACAAAATCAGGAGTTGAACAAGTTGAATTGATTTAATAAAAATAATATTTTTTAGATTTTTATGAATTTTTAATTAATTATTTAATTGTTATTGGTTTAGCAAATAAACCAATCAAACCAATTGAATTAAGAATCAAAAGTATGATCGATTCAACCACAAGCCTAGTTATTAGAACATTATATGCGACACTCTAAGATTGCACCACATCATCATATTTAGTTATATATAAATTTTTTAAATTTTCAAGTGATACTGAGGCATAATCAGAATGTCATGTAATCAAATTGTTATATTTTTTTAAGTTCATGGACCAAAAATTATATTGTAATTAAAGTAATATTAAAAAGAATTTAAAAACTTGAATTTTACTCAAAATTGTATTTGATTAATTTTTTTGGTACTTTTTATATCGTTTTATGGTTCATGTTTAGGGTTTGTGATTGTCACTTACAATAATAATGTCTCCAAAGTTCGAAATCCAGTCATCTCTTAGGAATATAATGTGTCTTACTAATGCACTCAACACTTATTAGTATTTTACTTAATTATCTTATATTAAATTTTTTATACCAATTTGGTGATTAAAGTTGTAAATTTATAAAAAAAATGTTAGACGTGGCTTGATAAGAAAGTGTTGGCATAAAAAGTTATTCTTAATTTTTTTTAAAAAGTATAAAAATCTTTTCAAAAATTATAAAAAAAATTATTTAGTATATAATTTTTTTAACATTGGAATAAAAGCTATTTTTTTAATTAAAATTTATTAATTGCATTCATTTAATATTTTTAATATGTAGTATTTATGTGTTTAAATTTAATTTTTCTTACAATTTAATCTAATTTTGATTTTAATATCGTGCATATTTTATGTATTATTATTAATTAGTTTCAAACCAAAAATTTTATTATTTATATTCTAAATATGTAGTTTCTACATGCATATGTCACGAGGTTAGAATTTTAGTTTGACAAACTGCGCGACCTTAGTTGATTTCTTGGGTTCAAGTCTACCTAAGTTAGTCTTACTCTCGAAACATAAGAATCCTCGCAGAAATTCTCTGAAGCTTCAAAACAAAGCGGAAACAAACTTGAAAGAGAAAAAAAAACCACAAACAGACAAAAAAGCTAAAAGAAAATAGCACACATTAATTGTTTGAGTAAATGCTCTTAAAAGTATTCTATTACTTTGAAGGTTTACAACTGAGTGATTACAAATAAGGGGGAAGCCTTTATTTATAGTTTAGCTCCCCTAGATTCGACAAAACAAATTGAACTACATCAACAACTAAGACTAATTTCTATCTACAAGATGAGAGTTTTAAGAGATTTAAACTCTATACAATCTTATCTCTTAGAATTTACACCATGATAACTTTAGTTTTATTGGAGTGTTTCACTAGGCTATCAAGGCTTCAAGTAGATGGATTTATCTATGTGTTTCACGAATTGGACCAGTTTAAGTGAATCAAATGGCCCTATTTAATCAGTTGACCTCCATAGGACATTATGTGCACATTCATCATAGGTTTTATGTAACACCCAGTTTCCAATAAACTCGTAATTAAGGATAATTAAAGGACTAAATTGAAAGAAACCGCAAGCTTGCGGCTTCTATTGGAAGAAAAAAGAAAGTTGGAAACTGAATTAAGCATAGTTGAGAATCAAGCATGGTTTGGATAGAATGGAACCAATCGGTTCCTTAGTAGGATACATAATAACTAGCAATGGACGATCCTCATAAGGCAAACAATAGAGCGGGAAAAGCTATAAATAGTTGGGAAATGGTTTCCCATGACTGATTTTCTTCCCGACTCAGCTTTATTTTCTTCTCTTCATTTTCTTCAGTAGCTCAAAAAAGGAACAACCATGAAAGGTTTTGCATGGAGTAGACTTCATGAGAATGGAGGTGGAAAAGTAAAGAAACTAGCAACTTGGTAAGGTTCTTAACCCTTATAGGTATATTAAAGTTAAGGAAATAAAGCCACGAATATTCAGAACTGTTTTAAAGGTTTTGCATGTTATTAAAGTTTAGTTTTTTAAGATAAAGTGCAAGTTTAACAAGTGGGTTTTGGTTGTAAATTCTAAGTTGTTAAGAAAGTAGAAGCTCTAGTGTTCGAAGAACTAAACTGTGGAAGCGATGAAGTTTTAAATGAGTTCCTAAAACGCCATGGACATTATGATTTATGCTGTCTAAGCATGCCATGGTTGCCTAAACATGAAAAATAATGATATGTGCATGCATTGCATGATTGTGGGGAAAACCTTAAAGGGATAATGAAGTTAGGATGAGAATGAAGGTGACCCTATTAGATACCACCTCAGGCGAAGCTCTGTGCCTTACAGAGGGAACACTGCATTTTCAAGTATTAAGGTTAGGTGGAGTAAAAGCAGTAATGGGAGGAGGATTTGTGAAATCTGTATTATGGAATAGTATTTACCACGACGACGATATCGACTAGTCCTTCGGGGGACACTGTCACGATAGTATATGGCGTAAGACCATAGATAAAAGACGCTATGATAG
The DNA here is from genome assembly GCF_007990345.1 of Gossypium hirsutum. NCBI lineage: Eukaryota > Viridiplantae > Streptophyta > Magnoliopsida > Malvales > Malvaceae > Gossypium > Gossypium hirsutum. The sequence continues at coordinate 19,399,345 of NC_053426.1, read as the reverse complement.
TTTGGTATAAGGTATGTAGTGTAAGTCCAATGATGAAAGACTCCATGGCAGTATGGTACACAATAAAAGGTATATGTCATAATACCATGGATGAAAGATGCCACGGTGGCACGATATAAGATATAAGGTATACAATATAAGACCATAAATAAAGAAACTATGGCAGTTAGGTATAATGAGTAAGACCATGGATGAAAGACTCCATGACATCATGTGATAAAGTGCTAGGATGGTGAATCGATGTAAGACCATGGATGAAAGACTCCATGACATCTACATAAATAGTTCATCGAGACAGTAAACACGGGATAAAGTTTGATGGGACAGTAAACATGAGATAAAGTTTGTCAAGATAGTAAACATGGGATAAAGTCAGTAAGGATAGTAAACAAGAGATAAAGTCTGCTGGGACAGTAAACACGAGATAAAATCCACTAGGATAATAAATAGAAGATAAAGTTCGTCAGGACAGTAAACATGAGGTAAGTCCGTTGGGACAAGAGAAACAAGAAAGAAGGGTATAAGGCCATAGCTGGGCTACGACAATCCATAGAGTTAGCCAGAACCTCAAGTGAGGGGTATGTGGCCAGTGAGCCAAGTATGGGAAGCCACGTAGGTGGAAGAAGAGTTAAAAGAAAGTGTAAGTATTGGTAAGCGGATTTTGAGGAATCCGCCAAAAGTAATGAAAATAATGAAGATAGACATGAAAGCCAAAAAGGCATGGGCGATGACCTAATAAGAGTTAGAGAAAGATAGGCTGTGTGAGAGCCGGCTTAAGCATGATGTAACACGCCTCACCCGTATTCAATGCCGGAATAGAGTTATAGAGTATCACCAGACATATTGCACAACTAAACATACATTTCACATACATTTTCAAATTTCATATAATCATCATTCAACATCATTCACATTGTCCCTAATACGAGCCTATGAGGCCCAAAACATGTATTAGGAGTTGTTCGGGACTAAACCGATAACTCAAAAAAATTTTAGAACACTTAGAAAATTTTGCAAAATACAGTGGACACACGCCCGTGTAGCCCAACCGTGTGTCTCACACGGCCAAAGACACGCTCATGTCACAAGCCATGTGGACATTCAAAATGGGATCAAATGGCCGTGTCCCAGCCCTTGGCTGACTCTGTGTAACTTTTTGACTTGGGTCACACGGCCAACCACATGTCCGTGTGACCAACCCGTGTGCCCTTCGAAATGGCCTCACACGTCCGTGCCAGGCCGTGCCAAACCTGTAGGGTATACTGAATTATGCCATATGGCCAAGTCACATGCCTGTGTGCTAGGCCATGTGGAGCATACTGACTTGATTTCTAAATCAACACTAGGGGACATACGGCCGTATCACTGAACTGTGTGTCACACACGACTGAGACACACGCCCGTGTCTCTTTCTGTGTGGACAAAAAATAAGTTATTTACCAAGCCATTTTGCTCACCCAAATTTCATTCACCTACACCAAACCAAATGGCACCAAAACATGGCATAAATAAGCATTCTTCCAAACTCAAATAAGCTTAATTTATGTTATATCAATACCAACAACACAAGGTACACAAATACCAAAATGTACCATTCAATTACATACCAAAACTCATAATCTCAAATCATTAATAAGACTACATTCATTTAAGCATCATCTTACCTAAAACCACAAACATGCCAATCTCAAATGTCAACCATTTAATACTCCAACTACCAATTCACAACAAGCATATAAATGGCAATTTTATACAATATTTCAAATGACTCTTTTCACATATATACAACCATCACCAAACATACCAAATTAAACCAAATCTCATGGCTACACATTACAATCCAAATAACAATAACAAGCCAATTCAAATGGCTAAATTCATTACTATCATATATACCAAAATGACCAATTCTTATACATGCCATATAACCAAAAACATAGATTCAAAAGTACCAAAGTGATAGCTTGATAGTGTGATGAGGTCTCTGACGATTCCCAAATCCGAGCTAGCTTTGATTTCACTACAAAACACGAAAAAGTAAACAATGTAAGCTATAAAGGTTAGTAAGCTCGTATGAAATAATAAGCAAAGCTCACCATTCATTTACCAATCAAGAATATGAATATATCATACTACCAAACATTTAATCACAATATTAACATATATTCAATTACATATTTAACCATGAACCCATATCTTTTATAGATTTGATGCTTATATAGTTTTCCTACATATCTTTACTGATACGTATCTATTTCTCACCATTTCATATCTTCTATATACCCGTTGAATAAAATGAAATAGCATAAAATATTAGGCAAATACTCATGTAACCATTTAATTCTATGAACAAACTACAACATCACAATTTAATGTATTTATAGACATAATAAGAATATATAATTATCGAAGGCATTAACATTCATTATCAGACTATACTAGTCAAATATTCAACTTGTATTCATACTTACAATACATACCTCACTTGAAACGTGTTACATGAATAGAAAATGATCGGAGTGTGCCATGGTATCTTTCAACCATGGTCTTAGTTATTCTCATCGTGATGCCATAGTGTCTTTCAACCATGGTCTTATTTATTTTTCGTCGTGTTGCCATAGTGTTTTTCAACCACAGTCTTATTCATTTTCCGTTGTGTTGCCATAGTTTCTTTCAACTATGGTCTTATTTCTTTGATTCATGATGCCATAGCGTCTTTCAGCTATGGTCTTGATAGAATCATGATGCCATAACGTCTTTCATTGATGGTCTTGTTTGTGGTATGGTGCCATACTGTCTTTCAACTATGGTCTTAATCATTTCTTTCAAGCCAATAAGCTCAATTCATATATAAAAAATTAGATATTAAACAATAAAAAGCACAACTAATTGATTTAATTAAGTTACGAACTTACCTCGATCGCTAAAATGATGCAACAGATCGATTAGTCCAAAACCTTATTTTTCCCCCGATCTAAATCTGAATTTCACTTTTCTTGATCAATTACACAAGCAAGCTTGGCCGAATGAAAAGGATGACAATGGATTCTTTTTGCCCTAACAATCGGTTGAAGAAGATGATAATGAAACAAATTTAACCTTAAATTATCAAATACCAAAATTAACCTTAAAATTTATTACAAATTTCAAAATTACCAAGCCATTATCATATTAATGGGATATCTACCACATAAGGACCTCTAATTTAAGGTTATATAGCTATTAGGCAACTTTAGCTAATAGAACTTAACTTTTACACTTTACACGATTTAGTCCTTTTTATCAAATTGGGCACTCAAACGATAAAATTTCTTAACGAAATTTTCACACAATCATACAATCACACTGTAAATGTTAAAATAATAATAAAATAATTATTTCTACTTTGAATTTGTGGTCCCAAAACCACTGTTCTGATTAGACTAAAAATCGACTATTACACATGGAAAGGTAAAATGAGTCGGAATGTCTGGCAAGACTATTCCTCTTTGAGAAAAGTCCATTTCGGGTACATTGCCACAATGAAAGCCCATAAGGAGACAATAAGCAAGTGAGATGATAGGTTTGCATAGCCATAGGACGATAAGTCAATTGTTCATTTGTAGGGACAAGTGAGGTCCCAGGTTAGTCTTGTGCATAAGATGGGTTACTGGAAGTAATACCGCCATTATTACCAGTGGGATAGAATAAGAATGGGTTCACTAGGATGGTGAGTCCTATTGAAGGTCAACATAATACGAAAATGTCAATAAGACTTTTGAGACTAATGTATATGAAGAGGGAGTCTGCTAAGGACTGGATCCACCATGGGAGTCTGCCAAGAAAGGTATGACCTAAGGACCTTTGGGCGAAAAATAAAAGAGCGCTACCATAGAGGTACAAGATGGTAGACGGGTGTACTACCAAGTAAGATAGAGGACAATGAATACCTTGCATGTGGGGTGTACAGAATGAAGGAAATATGAGAAGTAAGGATAGGTTTTGCTGATCGAGCGAAGTAACTGAGATATGGTCCGGTGGAGAGTGACCAGAGGAAGGTATTGAAAGAGAGCCATAAAGATCGAAGGATTGGGTGGAGTTTGCCACCCTGATTTTCAACAATCATCGTGAGCAAGCATTGAGTATTTTTTTGTTTAGTTTGTTGGAAAAATCTTGATTTGGAAACAATTTTCTTGCACAGTGAAAAATTAAAATTTTGAAAACCAACTCAATTTGTGATATTTATAGCAATAAACCTTAACCGAAATCCTAGATTAAGCAGATCCTTAATGTTTTTCAGCTTTTAAATAAACAATCTTCTCCACTATTCTCATACCATGAACTAATTCGAGTGTGAGCTCGAACTAATTGAATCAAAACACAGAACTAGAAAAAGTTTTCCATTTGAGGTGAAAATGATAATTTCTCTTCTTTAATAGAAATAAGTAAAATTTTTATTCTAAAAAATATATTTAAAATTTGAGAATAAATTCTCTCTATTTTTCGGCAAAATAACAATCTTTCAAAAGTTGTGTAAATATCTCTACAGGTGCCATCTATTTATAAGAAGAGAAAGTAGAGAACCCTTTTAGAATTGAAGAGGTTTATTTTAAATAGAAAAATAACATTCTACTTAGAGTAGAAGAGGGGTGAATGTCCCACCCTTGTATTTCAACTAGGGTTTTCGCCCCCTTCATGTTATATGGAGTTTTAGGCCTCTCTCACAGCGGGTCCAATTACGGGTATTTCCTAGGTCTTTTTTGACAAGTACTATGTAATATGATTCAAACCAATTCAGTTTTTCTATTTCTTAAAATAAAATTTAATATTCATATATAAAAAAAATTTCTCATCTCTATTTTACCCTGACAAAATTTTAACGATTTTACCCTTTATAAAATTTTGACAATTTTGCCCTAGTAAAATTTCAAGAAAATATGTTCAATATTTCACAACCCAACATCTTCAGTATGACCAAATGATTTATTTTATTTTTAAGCTTCAAAATAGTCCAAAATCTAAACTTATTCTTTCATCATTTTTAAAGTAATCCTATACATGATTACAAGTTTCCATTTCCATTTCATTTCCATTTCCATTTTCCATTTTTGGAAACCTATATTCATTTCCAAAAGATTCCATTTCTCCATTTCGGAGAAAACCAGAATCATTCCTGAATGTTTCCCATTTCTCTTTTTCTATTCATTTCGTTAATTTTTATTCAAATACATAATTTATTTCTGGTTTCAACAAGCCAATGGAGGGACTGATTGGGCATATGTAGTTGAGGTTCAAATGATTTATAAATAAGTTCCAGATTTTCACCTATTAATTATAAACTCATTTAGTCATGAAGTCATTCCACTATAGTATCGTGACTGAGCTCTCTTCAATGACATACCATTACGAAAGCAACTACTCAGTGCTCGTCTAATGATCTTGTCATAAGTGTGTTACCCTCATAGGATATCCTTGATCTCTTTGGGATAGTATCCATTGTCCCAATATGATCCTATTTTATCTCATGGTAACCATTACATCTTCCTTCATGAAAAATTAATCACTATCAAATAGTGATCAAGTCATCCATCATAAAGATAGACGACCCATGGCCACGTTTACTTTTCATCAACCATGTAATGCTAATGAGAGGATATCATTTACCCATTTTTTGGGATATTAATTCCACTGTTGCAAATGGCGCTACATACTACAGAAGTCGTACACCCAACGCACTAGCTTTTAGCTCCTTATATATTTGAACTCAGGCTTTTACTTACATCAAAGTGTATGAGTCACGCATGCATAGTCCACCATACACTCAGGATTTAGGTATGCCACACTATGAACGTCACAAGTGAATAAATCCATAAACAAATTTAAAATCTATTCTACTTGGGTCCTGTCCGATGTACTATCAGTCTAGTCAATCACATCTATGTCTCTATCTTTTGGAAGTCATCCATTCCGATACCCAAGACATATCCCCTATTAAATTTGATAGATGACATATTAGTCTTTCAATCGGTTTGCTTATTTTTTATTAGACTAAGGACATGTTTAGGTTCATCTAATAATACAAGTTGTCTTTCTGTACTACGATTAGACCACGTAATACCTTTTAGTATTAGTTAAACAATAAACAACCAATAAGCAACATTTGCTTCTATTTTTCTTTGCATGCAAAAACCATTTGAGGATAATAATACAAAGTACATTAATCGTAATCAATGAATTTATTTTATTAACCAATCCATTCAAAAAATTACAGTGTATATTGACGAAAATACTACACTTAGGGCACCAGATCAACATATTTTACTTTACATATGTTACCCTCGTGTGATAGGGTTTAATTATGGTGTAATAAAGGAATTCACTAATTTCATTTGGACTTATTAGAGTTTGTGTAATGATCGCATAATTTGTGAGGTTGATCGAAGACTCAAATGAGAGATCAAGCTAGATGTTGAAAGCGGGGATCACATGCTGTTAAAGTCATGCACATAGGAATGGGGTACTATTAGAAGCTTCACCCTAAGAGTTTTAATGTTGTAACTAGATAGTGATCATTTGGGCATTAGTATAGTTAGCCTCTAAATAGAGTTGTAAGAAGTCTATTGTAAATAAAAAATTAAATTTGAGATCGAAATTAAGGGACTAAGTATTTAGTGGCTTAAAGCGTTAGTTGTAAGAATTATTATTTTTAATTTTATTATTAGATAGTTTTATTTTTAGGTTGTTTTATAGCAGCATAGTTAGAAAATATTAAGTATAGGTCCATTTGTGACACTCCATACTTGGATTCGATGAATTGGTCGGGCATGAGATGTTACAATTTGAGTGGTATCAAATTATAGGTTTAGCCTGTCCTTTGACTTAGAAGAATGGAAAGAAGTACCCTTATGTAAATGGAGATCAAACTGGCTAAATCACTTAAGTCCTCAGTATGGATAAGATATTATATGTAGTTTGTGGATGCATGCACCTAAATTGGTGAACCAGAGGTAAGTACCAATAGTTGAATGTAAGAAATATACGTAGAAGGTATAATTGAGAAAATGTGATAGTAGAAATTCTAGTAAATATATGTTTAGGGGATACAAGGACATTACAAATAAGTAGATACATTGATGAAAAGTACAAGTATTAGAGAAAGGAAGTTTCCCTAAATAAAAGGGTACAAAGGGAAATAAAGCTTTTTAACTCGCAAGTGGCCTGCCACGTCATTGGTGGCTATGCTTCTTCATAACTAGTCTTTAGGAAGAAGTAGGTATGAACTCACTTGGTCCTTGCAGGTGGAACACAAGGATGGTAGGGTGAGTTTGCTTACATAAGAAGAGAGGTTAGGACAAGTGGCTCTTAGAAGCCAACTTACTTGGCTTCATTTCCTCTCTAGAGGGTAAGTGAGGACACCTTGCCCTGTCAAATGAAGAGGGAAGTGAATGGTGTTGGCATAGTTTCCCCACCACTGCAATAAACTGGGTATAGGGGAGGAACCTCTCAAACACTTGAAAGGAGCTTTTGCTATATTCTGGGTTGACTTTAAGTAAAAAAAATATAATCTCCAATGGTATAACTTCCCCTCTAGGAGAGGATGAAATAGTTAGTGGTAGTGCATGTTCGACACTTCCCTCGATTCATGCTAAGACCATAAGTAAGGTAAGGAAGATAGATTTTCTAGGGCAACAAGAAAACCCCCATATAGTATTAGGTTATTAGAGCAGAAAAAAAGAGGTTAAGGAAATTAGTTTCTGAGAAAACTTAAGTGTTCGGAGTAGCAGGGGAAACTGTACTCTAGTATTGTATTTAAGTGAGAAAAGAAAGATAGTAGAGAAAACTGAAAGATAAGTTGAAGAGGAAGCAAGAAAAGGGCTTGAAAGAGTATGAACTTCCCTACCATGTCCAAGTTATTTATAATCGAAAAGAGAGCATAAAAAGTTATAGGAATTTAATGGGTAACAAGAAACTATTCAAACCACCAATAAGGGTAAGACACTTGTCAGTATTAGGAGAAGGCAGCATCTTTTGGCGGTCCCAAGATGAGGATAGGTTCCAACTGTTACCAATAGAGAATAGTTTTCAATAAGGAAGAATCATTCATAAGACTGTTTAGTAACAACCCTCTTTAAGTAAGGCAGAAAGCCTTGTTTACCATTGGAGTAGGATTTCAGAGTCAGAGTAGTCGCTCCAACACTTTGCTAGAAGGATGAGTCACGAGCGAGCTTAGTTGCCCTGTGAGATGAAAGAATTGACCCATCGGATGGGTAATGTTAAAGTACGAGTAAGCTTTTGGAACTTCGAAATATTCCGCTAGGAATAAAACAAACTTTAAGTCAACTAGTACTTATTCCCGAGCATTTGCCATATTAAAGGATGAAAGAAAGGATTAAGGATTAGAGTAGCACAGCGAAAGAATCAAAGGTCAGCAATGAGCTAGTAACTAAGATTCGCCATTGTTAAGGATCTGCAAAATGGGTGAAGTTAGAGCATGAGCAATTTAGGATTCGTGGAAGCATCTGTCAAAGAAAATGTTGAAAAATTGGTAGGTAGACAGTGTTCACCATAGAATGCTCACCAAATTAAGGTAGTGAGGAAACACCATGGGACAAGGAATACACGTAGCGGAGTAAATAGGTATCCCCTAAGAAACGAGAACTTCTACTTTGTTAAGTATAAAAGGAATACACCAAGATGGCGGAGTAGGGATGAAGTATGGATGTTAAAAGGAACTAAGTTGGGAGAATTTGTAAGAAGGTTGGATGAATATGTATTTGAACCCTATGAGGGTAAGAATAAGAAGGGTTTCCTAAGTCCGCCTCCAAGGTTCGAGTCACGTAAAATTTTGGGGACGAAATTTATTTTTTAGAGGGAATGAGTTGTAAAACTCGATTTCAAATAAACCTAAAATTAAGTACAATTAAGGGACTAAATTGAAAGATACCGCGAGTTGTGGCCTCTATTGGAAGAAACGAAAAAGTTGGAAACTGAATTGGGCATAGTTGAGAACCAAGCCTGGTTCGGTTAGAACAAAACTAGCCCATTCTTTAGTTGGATACATAATAATTAGCAGCTGACAGTACTCACAAGGTCGACAATAGTGCGGGAATGGCTATCAATAGCTAGGAAATGGCTTCCGAGGGATGTTTTTCTTCCTGACTCAGCTTTATTTTCTCCCTTTCATACTCTTTTGTAGCTCAATGAAGGAATATCCCTGGAAGGTAATAGCCTTGGAAGGTTTTGCATGGAGTAGGCTTCGTAAGGATAGAGATGGAAAAGTAAGGAAACCAGCAACCTAGTAAGGTTCTTAACTCTTCTAGGTACATTAAAGCTAACGAAATAAAGCTATGAATAGTCAAAGTTGTAACACCCCTTACCCGTGTTCGACACCGAAACAGGATACAAGGCATTACCGGACATACACACAAGCAATCATACAAAACTGAGACATGAATTTTTGTCCCAATTTAAAACTTTTCATTCACATGCATATTATCCCTTATATGGGCCTACGAGGCCCAAATCATACATTGGAAGTGGTTCAGGACTAAACCGAGAACTTTTAGAATTTTTTTACAGCACTTAGAAAATTTTCATGCTTTAGAAAGTCAAACGCCCGTGTGGGTAGGCCGTGTGGTTCCACACGCCCGTGTGGCTTGGGGCACGCCCATGTCCTCAGCTCGTGTAACTCATTGATTATGACGTCATCAACCAAATAAGGTCACACGGCCTTATTAACATCCATTTAATTTACCCATCCATAAGAACATTATTAATACAAATTGTATTAATTCTCATGATTACAATTACTCGTTCATAATGCTTGCTCTTTTATCTTATAAATACCATTTACATGCCTTGGCATTAGCCTAACCACCATTGTCTCTCCAATATCACTTATCACATTATTTAACAAGTTATTCCCATCATCCTAATCACATGCACATCAGTTATGAGTAATCATAATTTCAACATATAGTTCAACCACCTTTCACTTGTCTAAGTTCGTATCTTACTATATTCTCATAATGACTTTATTCGACAATTATGCCCCTTTTTCTTTTCCTCATATCTAATTAAACTCAGTTTAAATAAATGAACCGTAAACTATAACTAATCAATTAGGCTCCTAAGCCTATAACATGATCATTATCAAATCTTATCATGCATCCATTCATCATAAATGTAGATCATTTGTCACAAGGTTATCATTATTTCACAAGTAATTTGTTCATATACATTCTCACCAAGAATTCATCATATACCAAATCCACCTCACATGTGTGTACATACCTGTACCACTCGTAATATAGTCACATACTTTCTCATTCTTAAAATACCTATTAAAATACAATTCAAGCATATAAACATATTAGATCGCATCTCAATTCGGCCCAACAGCCTAACACATAATCATCATTTATTATTTATCATATATCCAATATTACAATTATGTGCAATATCAACCACAATGAGTAATAAACAATTATTTCCACAATAATCATGAATTTACAATTATAGGCTTACATACATGCCTGTTTACTCGTAGTAATTTCATTTTCATACTCATCTTTGATTTGCCCGTTGAACACGTTGGAATACTAAGGATGCTCGGGGATTTCATACTCTTAGTACCATGTCAATGCCATATCCTAGATATGGTCTTACATGAAATATCATATTGACGCCATGTCCCTGACATGGTCTTATACGAAATCATATACTGATGTCATATCCTAGATATGGTCTTATACGAAATCTCGGTAGTCCTAATATCATGACATTTGTATTCTACCTTTGAGATTAAATTGAGATTTCTCATTTCTAGAAACTTTGTCAAAATTGTCATTAATCAATTTCATAAAACATATGTATACAATTCATGCAATATCGAAATAGTAAATACATAACATAAGATTGTATTATTTACACATGAACTTACCACGATACTGAAATGACAAAAATGGTCTTAACCGTTAATTTTAAGTTTTTCCCCCGTTCTAGGCCTGGATCTCATTTTCTTTGATCTATAATATCAAATTTAGCCTATTTATTAGTCACATTATTCAATATGATCCAAAAAAAATCATATTATGGTAAAAAAAATTTTGCCCCTAAAGTTTGACATATTTACAATTTTACCCCTAGGCTCGTAAAATGAAATGTGTTCAATTTTTTTACTACCCATGCATAGCTGAATCATTTTCATGCCTATAGCAGCTCACACATTTCACAATTTCACACATTTAACTCATAAATTATAGATTTCACAAATTAGTCCCTATTTCACATTTTCATCAAAAGTCCCTTAACAAAAGTTGTTCAACACACAACAAGGTTTCATTTTCTTCCATTAAACTTCAAAAAAAGCAAATATGCTCTCATGGAAAAACTCTAGATTTCCAACCATTTTGCAAATCAGTCCCCTATTTAGCTAGTTTAAGCTTCAAGGGTTTCAAAAACATAAAAATCAACAAAAACTAACACCAAAATGACATACATGTATTTCAAGCTCTCAAATGGCTATTCTTGCTAAAATTTTCGGTGCATGAAGGAAATGAAAAAGATGACCATTTTTATTTTATTTTATTTTATTTATCTTAAGTCATCAAAATTCCAAACCCCACCTACCTTGACTTTTCATTTATTACACCCATGTACATCCACTCACACATATAGTGTCTAATTACTTAATAAGGGCCTCAACTTTTAAGTTCTATAGCTATTTAACACATTTAACTAATAGAACATAATTTTAGCACTTTACGCGATTTAGTCATTTTTCTCAAATTGAGCATTCAAACGATAAAACTTCTTAACAAAATTTTTATACAATCATATTATCATGCTGTAGATCTCAAAATAATACTAAAATAAATTTTATGACCTCAGATTTGTGGTCCCGAAACTACTGTTCCAACTAGGCCTAAAATAGGGCTGTTATAAGAATTGTCTTAAGAGTTTTGGATGTTATTAAAGTTTAGGCTTTTAAGATAAAGTGCAAGTTTAATCAGTGGGTCTTGGTTGTAAATACTTAGTTGTAACACCCCTAACCCGTATCCGTTTTCGGAATAGGATTACAAAGCATTACCGGACTTAACAATTTAATAATCATACATTTCTCATACATTTTTCATATCCAAATAAAACTAATTCACAATCAATCATACAGTCCCTAATACGAGCCTACGAGGCCCAAATCATGTATTAAAAGTGGTTCAGGACTAAATCGATAACTTAGGAATTTTTGGAAAACAAAAAATTTTTCAAAATACAAGGGACACACGCCCGTGTGGCCCGGCCGTGTGATAGACACGCTCGTGTCATAGGCCATGTGGGCATTCAAAATGGGATCACATGGCAGTGTCCTAGCCCGTGTCTGACCCCGTTTAACTCCTTGACTTAGGTCATATGGCCAACCATACGCCTGTGTACCCTTCGAAATGGCTACACATGCCTGTGTGCCAATCTGTATGCTAGGCCATGCCAAAACTGTAGGGTATACTGACTTATGCCACATGGCCAAGTCACACGCCTGTGTGTTGGGCTGTGTGGAGCATACTAACTTGGTTTCTAATTAAACATCAGGGGACACACAGCCGTGTCACTTGACCGTGTGTCACACACAGTTGAGACACACACTCGTGTCTCTGCCCATGTGGACAAAAATAGGCTATTTACCAAGCCATCTTTCTCACCCAAATTTGCATTCACCTACACAAACTAAATGACATATAACATAACACCAATAGGCATTCAAACCAATCTCATCTAAGCCTAAATCATGCTATTTCCATACCAATAACTATATCGTTCACAAGATCATATTTTGCCAATTCAAAACATATCAATTTCACATTCACAAATCACCCTAAATGGTTAACTTCATATATACATTATCTTACCTAAAGTCACATGCATGTCATATCCCTAAATTTCAACCATTTGGTATTCAAAATGTCAATTCATAATAAGAAATACATAATAATTATCAACCACATAACAAAAGGCCATTTGCAGATATATTTACATAACCAAATATACCAAAATAAGCCAAATCACATGGCTATACACATAACCAAAACATACTTCATTTATAAGCCAAATGAATTGGCTAAATCCATTATCAACATATAAACATATTAACCACAGCTCCTATACAGGCCATATAACCAAATACATAAGTTCAAAGTACCAAAATGACAGCTGGATAGTGTGGTGAGATCCCTGGCAACTCCCAATCCAAGCAAGCTTCGAGAGCATTATAAATAGAGAAAAATAAACAGAGTCAGCTATAAAGCTTAGTAAGCTCGTATAGTTAACAAGTAAAACTTACCATTCATTCACCATTCAAGTAATATAAACATATATACTACAAAACCATTTAATCACAAAGTTAACATTTATTCATTCACATAATTAATCATGAACTCACAATTTCATGGATTTAATACTCATATGATTTCCGTACATACCTGTACTGATACGTATCTATCTCTCACGATTTTGTATCCTCTATATACCCGTTGAACCATTTGGAATAATATCGGATACTCGGGAATCTCGCACCTTAAGTGCTAATATATAGATGAAGTTATCTCAATCTCATATAATGCTCACTCTCGAGCTATCAACGACTCTGCTCACACAAGCTGACTGTGTAGCACCCCCAAACCCGGCCCAGACGTTAAGGCCGAATCCGACGTGCCACATTGAAGTCAAAAACCCGTGTTCCCTTTTTAGTGTTTTAAAAGCCGACTTTTGTTAAACTAACCAAGTGAATGGAAGCTGGGCACCAGGTAGGTATCCATAACAAAGGAGGTGAGCCATGAAGGCTGCTTAAGTACCAAGCTCTCCGATTGGATCCAATCCTAGACATGTCCACATCCATTGCCACACTTGGTTATAACAAGTTGAAATTTCTTTGAGTGGTTATCTTTGGTAAATCGAGTATTCATGACGTCGTGTTATTTAAATAAAAAAAGTATCGTTTTGAAATCACGCCCTAAGTCTAGCCCATTTGAATTATTATCCATCAATTTAAAGTTGTTTAAAATAATATAATCCCAAAAAATCAAAGAAGAAAATAAAGTTAAATTGGCCTTATTACAACCCAAAAATTAAATAGTAATTAAAAATAACTTAAGAAAACCAGTCTCTTTTTCAAACCCAAAAGTATTCACCATAGCCACTCTGAATCCCCTCCGGCTCCAAGTCACCCACATCAAGGCTCACTTGCAAGGTTAAAGAAGGGGTGAGTTTGGGGAAACTCAGTGTGTAAGGAAAACCCATTCAAAGTCCAAGTTAGCTCAAGCCCATTGGGCCTAAGCCCATTCAGGTAACAGTGATACTGGGCCAGAGCCCTTTTCAGATTACAATAAACTGGGCCTTAGCCCCTTATTCAGATAACAGTATGGCCCATAAGCCCATTTCAAAATACATGCAACATCAATAAACATATGCAAGCCCATTTGGGGAGACTACTCAACCCACCAACCACTACACTCCACCCGTACCAGCCATACACTCTATGTGGGGAATAGCTCAACCCACCCAGCCCAACACTCCACAGTTGCAACTTTGCTGCTCAGTTAACAGTAAATTGAGGCAAAGCCTCTAGTACGTGGACAAGCCACTTTCAGTACTTCCTCTGTCAATATCCCAGTCCCATGCATCACATAATAACAACATGGCATGCAGTAAATAACAACAGTCCAACATGCATTTAGGTCAATTTAACCCTAGGGGTATTTCAGTAATTTATCTCCTAGGGGTAAAACTGTAAATTTTCCACTTTTAAAGGTATTTCAGTAATTTATCTATTTTAGGGTTTTTCATGCATATTCCTACCTTTCACGTACTAACAGAATCACTACCGAGGGTTCTTACTGAATTGGGCCCGTTGGCCCATCATTCCAATTTTGGCCCATTAAGCCCAAAAATATCGAGGGCGCAGAAATCATGCACTTTGCAGTCCAAACATTGCAGCTTACCAAAAACATTAATCGATTTACCTCACGAGCATTCGCACACTCGCAAATCTACAAAATACCAGTTTTCGGCATTTCGGCTTTTCGACTTTTGCCGATCTAGACTAAGAAAGAGGGTGTTAGTTACACACCTGTTTGCGACGATATGCTGACGAGATCCACACCCGAACCGCCTACAATTGGATTACTAACACATTAATCTAACTATTCAAATACAAACTACGTATTAACCTCTTACAATATTCGGCCAACCACACCTACAGCTCATAGTAAGCTTATAAGAAATCAATAAGTAACTCATTAACAAATTTTTGTCAATGTTTACCACATAATCATAATTTCACTGCAAGCTGTCTTCCTGAGCAACAGTCACTAAATCATTTATAACTAGAGCTACGAAACTCCAAATCAGGTTCCGTTAATTTTCCCTGAAAATAGACTCATATATCTTCTATCCATAAAATTTCCAGAATTTTTGGTATGGCCAATCAATACCAGATTTTTCTTAAAGTTTCCCATGTTTCACTGTTTGACTAATCTGACCACTCTTCATTACAAATCAAATTTCTCATTGTACATAATTCAAAATATGTTCTCGTTTATTTCATTTGAAACTAGACTCACTAAGCTTTAATTACATTATTTATTCAGCTTCTAATTCATCTTCCACAATTTATGGTGATTTTCCAAAGTCACGTTACTGCTGCTGTCCCAAGCAGATTTATTACCAAATCACTCTTTCACACCTAACTTGCATGCTTGTTATTTAAACATGTATTGCACCAATCAATCATCACATATCTATGATTTTACTTAAGTATAATCTCCATTTCATCATTTTAAAGCACAACATGTTAGCCAATTTTTCCCCTTAGCATCTAAGGCACATGCATGCTCATTTGTTTGGCTCAACTTCACCTATCTTCCATTTTTCATCAAAAGAACATGAAACAACAACCAAAAACCAAAATATGCTTCATGAGTTAGGATAGAATCAAGAAGAACTCATGAACATCAAGATAGAAGCAAAGTACCAAGAACTTACCTTCAATTTTCCCCCCTCCTAGTGACCGAATATTCAAGGGTTTCCTTCCCTATTTGCTCTCTCTCAAATTCGGCTATGAAGAACAAAGAATGAACAAAAACCTTCCTTTACTTCCTTTTGTTATTCTTATCACTCAACATTTTATGACACATAAATGATATACTAATATTTGTGCCATACTCATGCCATAATTCCAATAAAAATATGCCCATAATGCTTACCATGCCCATCATCCGTTAACTATTAAAATGCTAATGCCCATCATCCATTAACTATTAAAATGCTAAAATGCTTACATTATCAACTATCCATCACCTTGGCCGGCCACTACATTAAAAGTGGGGAATTTGACATGCAAATCCTCCTATTTTGCACTACTATTTATTTGGCAACTACAAATTAGCCTATAGCATTTTCAAACATTTTCACATAGGCCCTATTTCATAATTTCACTCCCTTTTTCTTATGGAACAAAAATTAACTAAAATTACCGGGTTCTATCTTAAGCTTGGGCCTTCTAGAGGCCCACTAACATGATTAAACCTATGCCAACATTCACAGAATTCGCGAAAATTGGGGCGTTACAGACAGTCAAGATGTAACTACACAGTGTTGCTCACAAAAGCTGACGAGAATCTGCAACACATGCCAAACAACTCAGCCACTAGTAGAATGTACAGACCAGCGCCCAAAACACATAACCCCTAATGACATGTCATTTGTATCTTGTCCATTCCTAAGGTTCAACCAGGATTTCACATTGCCGAATCTTCATCAAATATTTTCGTAAGATCGTATTCACAGTTAATTCAATAATAAAGCATGTAAAACACAGTTAAATTAATGCTTATTAACATACGAACTTACCTCGATCACAAAAACGACGATATGGATCGACTAGTCCAAAACTTTATTTTTCCTTCGATCTAATTTCGTACGAGGCTTTTCTTGATCTTTATAATCAAATTGAATCCATTTATCAATCATTCTATTCAATTTAGCCGAAAATACATATTATGGAAATTTAACACTTTTGCCCCTAATATTTTAACATTTTTACAATTTAGTCCCTAGCTCATAAAAATGCAAATTCATACAATTTAACTTAAGCCCATGCTAGCCGAATTATAAATATACTCATAGCAGCCCAAAATTTTCATTATTTCACTCATTTACCACATAATTTTCATTTTTCACAAATAAATCCCTAATTTGCAATTTCACTCAAAATCACTTAACAAATGTTCTTTATCTAACAACAACTATTCATTTTCTATCATCAAACACCAAGATACACACATATTCATCAATGGTAAAACTTTAAACCTTTAATGATTTTGCAAATTAGTCCCTGGGCTAGCTAGATTAAGTTACAACGACTCCAAAAACATAGAGATCATTAAAAAGGGGACAAAATACATACCAAATTAGCAAAGTGAAGTTGCCGAAATTTGAAAGCTTAAATATGGCTTTTCAAGCCCTAGAATTTAGTTAAAAAAGGAGAATAAAAGATGATACTTAATTTGGTTTTACTTAATTTATCATTATTTACTAATTTACCTTTATACCCTTTAAAAACATTAATAATTACACAAAATACCAAGCCATTATCATCCGCTAACTCATTAATGGGCTAATTACCACTTAAGGACCTCTACTTTAAAGTTCTGTATCTATTAGACACCTTTAGCTATTAGAACCTAACTTTTACACTTTACGTGATTTAGTCTTTTTTTATCAAATTAAGCACTCAAATGATAAAATTTCTTAACGAAATTTTTACACAATCATACTATCATGAGTAGACATTAAAATAATAATAAAATAATTATTTCGACCATAGATTTGTGGTCCCAAAACTACTATTCTGTCTAACTAAAAACGAGCTGTTACAATGCATATCCTCTAGAATATGAATAACTCGCTTCGACAGTCCATCGGTCTAATGGTGGTACGCAGTGCTAAAATTAAGTCGAGTGCCTAAAGCCTCATGGAGTTTCTTCCAAAATTGCGACGTAAATCGTGGATCTCTGTCTGAGATAATTGAGACAGCAATTTCGTGTAGTTTCACAAATTTGGCGATGTACAGTTTAGTTAACTTCTGCAAAGAGTAATCTGTCCGAATACGAATGAAATGAGCCGATTTGGTCAACCGATCAACAATGACCCAAACTGAATCCTTTTTAACAGGAGTTAAAGGTAACCTCGTAACAAAATCCATTATTACTCATTCCTATTTCCACTGTGGAATCTTAATTGGCTGAAGTAGTACGGAGGGCAACTGATGTTCGGCCTTAACTTTCTGACACGTTAGACAGTGAGATAGAAAAGTGACTACCTCCTGTTTCAGTTTGGGCCACCAATAAAGCTCTCAGAGATCTCGGTACATTTTATTCCCACCAGGATGTATAGCATAGGGACTATTATGTATCTCCTATAGGATCAAATGCTTTAATTCCTTATCATTGGGTATGCAAATCTGACCTTTGAAGTATATAACATTATTGCTATACAAGCTAAAATTAGAATTTTCGTTTGAACCAACATTTTGCAAATGTTGCACTAAGGACTCATTGCTCAATTGTTTAGCTCGAATCTGCTCTACCCAAATCGGTTTAACCTGCTATTCTGCCAACAGTACTCCATCCTCAACCAAACTCAGACGACCAAACATTGCTCTCAAATCAGTCATCGTTTTATGGCTAAGGGCGTCAGCCACCACATTAGCCTTACCCGGATGGTACTCAATCATGCAATCATAATATTTAAGTAACTGAACCCATCGACGCTGCTGGAGATTTAACTCTTTTTGGGTTGATAAATATTTGAGACTCTTCTAATCAGTGTAAATAATACACCTTTCACCATATAGATAATGTCTCCAGATCTTCAGAGCAAACACGATCGCAGCTAGTTCAAGCTGTCGCGACGCATAAGCGACTACCTTACAGTCTTGCATAAGCACACATACTAACCTGACATGTTAAGCATCGCTGTACACCACAAACTCCAGACTCAATTCTGGTTGAACTAAAATAGTAGCTTGTGTCAGAACGGGCTTGAGCTTATCGAAACTAGACTATTTTTCCTCAGACCACACAAATAAGGCATTCTTACGCAATAGCTTCGTTAGAGGTGACACAATCAGACAAAACCTTTTGATGAACCTTCGGTAGTAAGCTGCTAAGCCCAGGAAGCTACGAAGCTCAATACATTTTTCAGCTGTTTCCACTCGACAATAACTTCTATTTTCTTGGGATCAACTTGGATCCCCTCCGCTGTCACCACATTACCCAAAAAGGAAACTTCCTACAACCAAAACTCATATTTACTGAACTTAGCATACAACTATTTTTCTCGGAGTATCTGAAGTGCAATATGAAGATGATCATCATGCTCAGTTTTAGTTTTAGATTTGATCAAGATATCATCGATGAAAACCACTACAAATTGATCCAAGTATGATTGAAACACCCGACTCATTAAATCCATAAATTCTACCTGGGCATTCATTAATCCGAAAGGCATTACTAGGTACTCGTAATGTCCGTAATGAGTCCTGAAGGCAGTTTTGTACACATCAGTCTCTCTGACTTTGAGCTAATGGTAACCAGAGCATAGATTGATTTTGGAAAAGACGGGCGCTCCTCGAAACTTGTAACGCCCCCACGCCCGAGACCATCACCGGAGTCGAGCTTGAGGGGTTACCGAACATAATTTATCAATTTAAGAACTTCAAATCATTTGTTTCTACATTCACATCTTTCTAGCTACTCACGTCACAGTTACAAGAAAAATCATATCTCGAGTTATGAAACTCGAAATCAAGATCCGTAAATTTTCCCTAAATCTAGACTCATATATCTATTTACTAATTTTTTTCTAGAATTTTTGGTTGGGCCAATTAGTACAGTTTATTAGTTAAAGTCTCCCCTGTTTCAGGGTTCGACTGCTCTGACATATGTGTATTACGAATGAGATATCTCTCTATACAGAATTTCAATGACTACTAGGTTTATTTTTCTTAAAACTAGACTCAATAAGGAATCTGTACATATAAATAACAACTTCTAATTATTTTTTTAAAATTTATTATGAATTTTTAAAGTCAGAACAGGGGATCCAGAAATCACTCTGGCCCTATTTCACAAAAGTTTAAATATCTCATAAAATATAATTTATATGCCTGTTTTGTTCAATCCACATGAAAATATACTCATTAAGATTCAATTTCATAACTTACTCATTATTTAGTTCCATTTATACTATTTTTAGTGATTTTTCAAATTTATGTCAT
Organism: Gossypium hirsutum; assembly: GCF_007990345.1. Lineage (NCBI taxonomy): Eukaryota > Viridiplantae > Streptophyta > Magnoliopsida > Malvales > Malvaceae > Gossypium > Gossypium hirsutum. Next base: position 19,379,034 of record NC_053426.1, on the reverse strand, counting down.
TGCTGCAGTAATATTCTGTTTTAAGGCAAGTTTCATCTTTCCATGAATTTTTATGAACTAGATAACCTATTAAACTTCCATAATATCAAACATGATCTAAATTAGCCATCACCATGACTTATCAATATCAAACATTTTCTCAACCAAACATGGCCATATCATAAAATTATTTACACAAAATAGGTATATTGCTATACATGCCATACTTAAGTAGTTGTACAAACCATTTACCAAGATAAAAGTCCTTTGGATAGTGTGATCGAACCTTCGACCCGTCCCGATTCTCGAGCTGGCTTGTTCAAAACTACAGTGAATGAAAAGGAAGGAGTAAGCATAAATGCTTAGTAAGTTCATTTGTAAATAACCAGTAACATAACAATACAAATATACCAAACAACTTTAGCATGGTATCACCAAAACATATATCACATTTCTAAACATCATTCATCATCTTACCACCTTATCGTTGTTGTATCTATTTTCAACCCGAGGGTTAAGAACATACCTGTCCAAAGTGTCCATTTCACAATACTTACCAAAACGTCACTTGCATCTTAAGTGTTCTTCCATTTCACTAGAAATTTCACCCGTTGAACACATCAGAATACAACTCGGATACATGGATAATTTGCACATAAGTGCCACATATGTAATCAAGAAATCATGTAACCCGCCCCTAAGTGAACTCGGACTCAACTCAACGAGCTCGGGCATTCGCATCCATAAATGAACTCGAACTCAACTCAACGAGTTCGGATGCCTAGTTACATCTCACGAACTCGAACTCAACTCAATGAGTTCGGACATTTGTATCCATAAGTGAACTCAGACTCAACTCAATGAGTTCGGACATTTGTATCCATAAGTGAACTCGGACTCAACTCAACGAGTTCGGATGCTCAACCATCCTAGTGACATGTCACTTGTATCCTAATCTATTCCTAAGGTTCAAACGGACTTTTTCCCTCGATCTCATATTTGTTGTCTTCCATGGAATATCAGAACCGATACTTGGTAGCAATTCATATTTATCAAGTAGTAAACATAATTTGCATATTACTCAACATTAACCACAAAGCATAATATTTCAGGATTAAAAATCAGCGTATCATATAATTAACATCAATAACTTAAAAATAACAATTATGCTACATTATTTACACATGAACTTACCTTGGTACCAAAAATAAAGATTTTGCAATTTAGTCCACAATTTTTTCTTTTCCTCGATCGCGACTTGAATTTCGTTTCTCTTGATCTATAATGCCAAATTAATCTTATTTAATACATACATTCATCAAAACAACATTTAATATGAACTTTGAAGAAATTACACTTTTGCCCCTAAACTTTTGCATAATTACACTTTTGCCCCTAGGCTCGGGAATTAAACTTTATTCCTTATTCTTATGTTTTATAACATGCTGATCACTTTTCCCTTCTATGGCAACATCAAATTCTCTTTCTAACATATACTTGTGACTATTAGGTATTTTTGCCGATTAAGCCCTTTTACTCGTTTTCACTCAAAACCGAGTAGCACAAGTTGTCTAACATAATTTAAAACCCCATATTCTATCATAAAACATCAAAATACACAAATTTCACCTATGGGTATTTTTCCAAATATGAACCCTAGGTTGAATTATTGCTAACATAAGCTTAATCGAGCTACCGGGATTCCAAAAACGTAAAGAACATTAAAAACGGGGCTTGGAATCATTTACTATGGAGCTTGGAAGCTTGAAACAAACCCTAGCTATGGAGAACCCTTGAAATTTCGGCCTAATGAAGAAGATGGACAAAAATTGGCTTTTAATTTTGTTTTTAATTCATTTTAATAACTAAATGACCAAAATACCCTTACTACTAAACTTTCCAAAAATTCCTTCCATGTCCTAATTTTGTCCGTGAACTTAAAATTGGTCAAATTGCTATTTAAGACCTCCTCATTAATATTCCAAAACAATTTCATACTAAAAACTTCTAGAATGCAAGTTTTGTAACTTATTCGATTTAGTCCCTACTTTCAATTTAAGCACTTTAGGCATAGAATTTCATCATGAAATTTTCACACAATCATGCAATCATATCATAATCATCAAATAATTATAAAATAATTATTTCTATCTCGGATTTGTGGTCACGAAACCACTATTCCGATTAAGTCCTAATTCAGGATATTACAAAACTGGTTGAACAAGTTGTTAATCCTCGGTAATGGGTACTTGTTCTTGATTGTCAACTTGTTCAACTATTTATAATCAATGCACATTCTCAGTGACCCATATTTTTTCTTAAGAAACAATACCGGTGCCTCGAATGGAGACAGACTCGGTCGAATAAATCCTCTATCAAGGAGTTCCTGAAGTTACGCCTTTAATTCGGTCAGCTCTTTCAGTGCCATGCGATTGGACGCAATGGACACTGGAGTCGTACCTAGTAATAGATCAATTCCAAACTCCACCTCTATATCCAAAGGTACTCTAGGCAATTCCTCGAGAAAGACATTCGGGAATTCCTTTACGGTACAAATATCTCCCACTGAAAGCTTTTTAAGAGCAGAATCAGATACGTAAATAAGGTATGCCTCGCACCCCTTTCAGACTAACTTATCTGCTATGAGAGCAGAGATTACATTAGAGAGGTAATCCCGACATTTACCAATCATGATCACCTCGTTATTCTCAGTTGATCTAAGAGTAACCCTCTTGGTTGCACAGTCTAGACTGACCCGATACTCAACAACCCAATCCATTCCTAGAATTAAATCAAACTAATTAAAGGGAAATTCTATTAGATCAGCTGGAAATACCAAACCCTGGAGCTCTAGGGGTACCTACCTATATACTTTATCAACTCAAATTAACTGTCCCAAATTACTAATCATAGAAAACTCTCTAGTAGTATTCTCAATAGTTAAACCCAAGTTTGCAGAAACAACACTAGCTATGTACGAGTAAGTAGAGCCAATATCAATGAGAGCATAGTACGGAATAGAATGAATAAAGAAGGTACTTGCAGTGACATCAGAATCATCACTCTCTTTACGGCGCCTCGCCGCATACACCATGCTGGCTAACGAGCCTCAGCCTGACCTGTACATCTACCCGGTGCTCTCTATCCTCTTCCAGATCCATTACCACCTCTACCAGTACCACAACCTCTGACTGGTTACAGAACCTCTCTTGAAGGCTGAATAGGATTTAGAGCTGGAGTCTGTGTCGCAGTTGGCGCTGAATTAAGTTGACAGGAGCAATCTCGAACTCGGTGCTCCATCAAGCCACAATGGAGGAACGTTCCTAACTTCCTTCAGCATTCGCCAGGATGACACTTCCCACAATCACTGCACAGGTAAATATCAGTCACTACAGCTGGTGCATCGACCCTTGGGGGTCTATCAAATCTTGCCTACTTTTTAGGACGCTGAGTAGAACTAGAGGGACCCGAATCTCTCTTAACCTTATTCTAATCCTTCTCACGATCACGCCGGTCGCGCTCAGTGCGCTTCACTTTTTCTACTATCTTTGCCTTGTCAACTAGGACCACAAAAACCCGTTCTATCTGAGGAGCTATCAGAACCCGCATTCGTTTCTCGAACCTCATGTACTTGTCGCAGTCAGACGCTACTAAAGTCCATGCATACCTACTCAGTCACAGGAACTCGTGTCAGCGAGCCTTCACATAACTCGCCCCACATACTTACCTTGGAAGGTGTTCTTGAAATAGTCTCAATTCACTTATTCAGGCTGAGCACCTTGTTTAATTGTCAGCCACCACTCATAAGCTTCGTCCTGGAGTAGAGACACAACACCCCTCAATTTCTAAGTAGGAGTACAGTTAAAGTCTGTCATAATACAGTCGGTAGCCTCAAGCAAATATTCAGCAACAGTAGGAGTGACTCATTTGACGCCCCTGAATAGTTCAACAACATTCGACCTGAGTTGTTCAGTAACTGACCATCAGTTCCCGGACTCTGATTGGGTCCCAACGACTCTCTTCAGTGCTCAAATCATGGCCTGGGACAATGCGTCGTCCCCAGCTATCAGAGTCTGAGACTCCGTCTCAATAGTGGGAGAACCAACAATCTCATCGGTCTTAAATTGGGCATACTGCCCATAGAGGACGAACGTCCTCGACGGCCCCGCATACTACATCCACGGCTACCATGCGAACTTATTATGACAATCTAACTACAACGTCAAAGTACACAGATTAGTTCACACATCCAGCAGGATGGTTTCACCAGTTCACAACAAAATATTTTACCAATAATAGTTAAGTATCATAATCTTTATAATAGAACAGAAATACTTATAGGGTTAGCGTCGGAGACGCTGTCGTTCACTAATGGTTCAGTGCTTCTATATTAATTCCGATACTAAATTATCACTATGCTATTTTTCTCACACATTATGAGCCCAAACACAGTCTGAGTGTTGACAAACCTAGCTCTGATACTACTAAATGTAACACCCTAAACCTGACTTAGATGTTTAAACCAAGTTCGGAGAGTTACGACATCCATACTAGAATTCTTACCACCATAACATAGTCAAACTAAACCATTCATTACATAATATCCATCATAACAATTATTTAAACATATAATCTGCATAAATACCATAACATCATAGAACATCAACCCCTAGTAGTAATGCTTAAAAGGAAAAAAGAAAAGTTTGATTGAGCTTCTGTGACACTGACCCAATCAAGATTGGGGACCACCTGAAATCCAATCAACAATAAAGTGAGTTGTGAACTCAGTGTATAAAAAGGATTTTAATTCAATAATGTTCACTCATAAAGAAATTCCAAATTCAGAGATTCGGTTGATATATGAGTAATTCCAGTCTAAATTCAGAGTAGATGAGTTACATATATGTATATATGTATATATTGATTTCAATTCAAATACGGTTCAGATCAGATTCAGATGCAATATTCTTATTTCTGTCTGCTACACACCATCTTCGGCCATCCCAAAACACCACTATGGACATTTAATGCCCATCTAACCCTGCACAACTTTTGAATGTTCATTGACACTTTCACATAATCGCAGTTTAGCTGCTAGATTAATATGTGACAAGTGCCAAAATTAGAGTAATACTCATTGTGGCATAGCCACGATTTTAGAACAGACTCTTTCTCCTTTCACAATATCCCAACACATGTCATTGCAAAACACGAATACCCGTAACATATGTTCACTTATTCTAACTCATTATACAATTAAGTAAGATAGTTCAATAACAGAGTCTGTATTATAGTGCACATATAATTATGTTGCTTACAGATCAGTCCTAGTGTATTAGACAGTTCTTATGTAATCAAACTCAATTATTCGTACATTGACAAAACTGATATCAAGGTTAAGTAACATTCTCGTCCTCAAAAGACAGTTCTCGAGCCCAATAACCTGCCACACGGCCTAGTCACACGCTCGTGTGTCGTGGCCGTGTGATTTTTAAGCATAAACAATGAGTTGCACAGCCTGGGTACACGCCCATGTTCCTGCCCATGTGGCTTTTATACGACAAACAGTGAGTTACATGGCCTGGACACATGCCCATGTCTCTGGCCGTATGGTCTCGTTCCACAAACTGTGAGTTACACGGCCCAAACACATGTCCGTGTCCGTTACCCATGTGAACCTTATATTAGCATGGCCATACACGGCCTAGACATACGCCCGTATGACTTTAATTTAGTAAATAGTGAGTTACATGGCCGATCACAGGCCCGTGTGGCCCACACGGCCTAGTCACATACCCGTGTGCTTGGCCGTGTGACGTCAATAGCCACCATTTTTGATAATCCAAAACTTGCAAAATCAAAGTTTCTGGTACGCACCTGATTTTGTTTTGATGGAAAACAACACGGAGATTTCCCGAAACCTAATTAATCATTCAACAACCAATTACAACATCAATTTCAATATTTAGCAAAATCAACCCATCGCTAAGATTATAAAAGATTCGACGCAACCCCAACTCAATTCTCGTACTCACCTCGCATGAAACAGGAAAAATCAGACTAACACGGTGGATTAACGTCTCTTGCAATATCCTTGCCTAAACAAAGTAACCAATCGAATGTTTAACAGAACGTCAAGTAAACGAGCAAAATCCCATTTCGACAAAAAAGTGTTAACACAATGGAAATCACAAATGAAAGGAAATCACAATGGAACTTACACAATATCAACCTTATAGGCAACAAGACTTCCCAATTCACATAAAAATCAATTGCAGAAAGAAGAAAAAAAATAAAAGAAGGAAGAACAGGAAAACAAAGAACAAAAATTTTTAGAAGAAAAAGAAAAAAATAAAAGAACAATAACATTTTCTTAGAATGTTTTAAATTACAACGACCCCTTTCGGAATTCGTAAAAAAATTATTTCCTAATGCGTATGATGGGATTTGAACTCAGAACCAAACAGAATACAGAGAGATGCTTAACCTATGAACCAACAGGCTCATTCTTGACTCCGATTTACCCAGAATTGTACTTAACCACCTAACATATGGATAAGGGTTATTTAAAAAAAAACTTTTAGCAACGTAACTCGAACTTGAGACCTTAAACACAGAAGCAAAGTACAGAACCAGAAATGCAGAAATCTACTTACTGCAGATTCTCAAAATTAATTTCTTAAAATTTTAGGGCGTTACATAAAATAAGAAAACATGGCAACGATTTACATCAAACTTAACAAGAAAATATAAAATTTGGGATTTTTAACTTGGAAAATGATGATCGCTAAAACTAACTAAAAATTCAACTAAGGCAAGCGCACCTATAGAACAGTAGTAAAGTTATGATGAGACCAGAAATATCGTATCCACGAGGACTAAAAGTACTAGTAATTACTATCTTTTTATTATCTAGCCTAACAATTAAGAGAATTTTTAATCTAAAACTAATTATCTAATTAACTAAGATTACGACAGAGATTAAAGTTGGAAAATACTTTTGGAAAACCGATGGAGAAGACAATACCCAAGGAAGAATTCACCTAGACTTCACTTATTACCTCTGAATTAGATGATTTATTTACTTGACTTAACCCGTAGGAATCCCTGATTTATGTTAATATCTATCTCGAGACTAAAAACAACTGACTCTAGGTTGATTAATCGAAATCTCTTTCTAATTAAAACCCTTATTTTCGAATTAACTCGATCTATGGATTCCCTTATTAGATTTGACTCTAATCCGATAGATTTATGTCGTCTTATCTCTAGGATTGCATGCAACTTCGCTTAATTATGAACGATCTACTCTTAAACAGAGACTTTTGCTCCACTGAATAAGCAAATCAAAAACCTGAATTAATATCCTGGAATACTAAAGCAAGGGTTAAATCTCACAATTAAGAATAAGAACAAGTATTTATTATATAATTCAAAGAGTAATAAGATTCGTCTTAGGTTTCATCTCCCTTAGGTATTTAAGAAGTTTAGTTCATAGTAATGGAAAAAATCTAAAAAATTGGAAAACAACAAAACATAAAGAAACCCAAAGAACTTCTAGGAAATTGGATGGAAATCTTCAGTCTTGATGTAGATCCTCCTTCTGATTTAATCCCGATGGCTATTCTTGAGTATTTTCTGCCTTCTATTCTCCGTTTTTTTCCTTCAATCCTCCTCTAGGATGTTTATATAGACTTTAGAATGCCTCAAAACCCTTAAAATTAGCCTTTTCCGAGTAGAATTAGACTTGGGATCGACAGAGGCACGGCCGTGTGCCACGTCCGTGTAAAGGTGCTCCGGCCGTGTGTAATTCTAACTTGGTTTAGTGTCAACACGACCGTGACACATGGGCGTGTGGTATACCCATGTGTCACACACGGGCGTGTGGATCACCCGTGTGGGAGTGCCTAGGCCATGTGCCATGCTGAATTAGGCCCATTTTGTCCGTTTGGCCCGTTTCTTGCTCTTTTCGCCTTCCTATGCTTACCTAAGTGTAAAACATGAATTTAAAGGATTAGAAGCATCGAATTCAATAAAACCAAGGAAAAATCATCCATAAATATGCCAAGTATGGGGTAAAAATATATATATATTACGACTTATCAAATATCCCCACACTTAAGCATTTGCTTGTCCTCAAGCAAAATTCTTTTCAACTTATAATTCTCATCAATAATGTTCGAAATAATCCACAAGTAGTCATACGTTAATAGCTTTAACTATAAGAACATTAAAGTTTCAAACAATCCAAATTGAGCATTTCGATCGTAAAATCATATGTATCCCCCTTTATCAAAGTAATTACCTTTAATTCCAAATCGAGAAGGGTTGACATCCTCACTAAAGATTCACTCAAATCACTCAAACTGTTTAAGGTTTAATAATTAAGCACTCAATAGTCAAACATGAAAGTTATTACCATAGACTTGCATGGAAATCAAATCTCTACCACTATAATGATATGGTACACAAATCAAAAGGTCTTTAATTGGATTGTAATGAGGCTTGGGTTAAAGGTGTGAATAAAGGCTGAAAAAGAAGGTTAGAATCAAGATTAATTTAATAGATTACCAAACTTAGAAAAACAAAGCTAATCACTAAATTACAAACAAGTGCCAGAATTAACACTAACCAAAACTAATGAAGTGAGCTTTTATCTCAATATGATAACTTATCCAAGCTCTTTAGAACAATATGTAATTTGAATGAATGTAAATATATGTTTTTTTAAGGGGAAGAACAAGTATAATAATGAAAAGTACATAATAAGAAATAACTCAGCAACTGGAAAAAATGAACATAGTTAGGTAACTAATGAAATCAAATTTCGATAAAAAAGGGAGTCAATGAGAAGGGAGAGATTCTTAACGAATCAAAAAGGGTTAAGTTGAGGGTTACTATTAAGGGGAAAATCAAGAAATATTAGTTAAGGCTCAAAGGGGTTCACTAGGGGTCAATTATATGGGTAGGCTTTTTGTGGAGTGAATAGGTTAAAACCTAAATGCCTTTATCATTTTAGTATATCAAATCAAAGGTGTGGTCTCAACATGTATAATCAATGCAAGTTCTAGAATAGCAAATCAATGTTGACACATTCATAGTCAATAAAATAAGTGAGCAAGAAAGATATATGCTCTAAAAGGCTCAAAATCTCATGAAAAAATTATGAATATTTGATATCAATCCTGCAAATTCAAAACTTCAAGATAATACCTCAATTCAGGGAAATAACCTAGCAATTTTAATTCTCGAAAGTCAACTTATCATGCTTGATCCTATAATGTCTAAAAGTTTAAACCATCAATGCATAGTTACCTATGATTTAATTCAAAACATATCAATAAAAATTATAAATCAATCAAAATTCATTCTAATAGTAATATGTGAGATTTATTTGAGAACAAGATAAAAATTCAGGGATTTTCTGATAATATTAAATAACCTCCCCACACTTAAGATGTACATTATTCTCAATGTACAAAGATAAATAATGATAATTATAAGCATAATATCAGAAGAGAGGGAGAGAAGAAAAACTGCCCTGAATTTTTGGATGTAATCATAGAAAGAGGGAAATGGGATTAGAGACATTAAAAGTGATGTGTATGTAACATGTAGACAGAGGTGAATGTGGTGGTAGAGGTTGGGTTCCACAATTACAGTGCCCAACGAAGAGGTTATCGTGGTGGTCGGTGTCGTGGTGGCTATGGTCATGGTCGAGCAGGACATGGAAGTCATGGAGGATCGTTTGTTTATTCCTAAGTAGCATCCATCGACTGAACCTTATGAAACTGCGATGCCATCAGTAATGTTTAAGGGATTTATATTGATAGAGTGGTTATGGTTAGTAATAATGAAATAACAAGATAAAAGAAAATTCAAATTATACTAATAAACGTCTTTTAAGAAAATGATAAATAAAGACAAAAAGAAACGCAAAAAATAAAAATAAAAGAAAAATAAAAACAAATTAAAAATTAAATGGACTTAAAAGTCCTCATCGATAGTTGGATCCTGAGGTGGTGGTGCTGAGGCGATATGTGAAAATATTGGCAAATTTGTTGTAGAGTCGCCTCGATGCTGTCGAATCGCTGAGTGCAGTATTGCTCAAAGCGATGAAGGTGGTCAGAAACTTCTGACAATGAAGCAGCTGCATGAACTGGTCAGTGACTCGGTGGTGGCTGAGAAGGTGGGTCCTTCTGAAAAATAGAGATATCGTCAGGAATATCCTCGGTGTCATCCTCATCGGTAGCTAGTACAAGTTGGTACTGAGGAGGGTCGAACCCACGTCGACACTCAATTATTGACATATGAAGCATACTTTGGATGCCCTATGGGGACATCTGGCTAATGAGCGTGAGTGAAGAGGACTGTGTCACTATATTCAGGAGCCCAAAGTATCTCGCTAGACGTGTCACATATCGGCTAAGGCTTATGACTCCCTTTCGATGTCGCTCGGTTTGGTAGCGAAAGGCAAGGGCGATGAAGTAGGTAAGATAAAAAATGTGCCCCTGCCTCATGCTCTACAGGAAGTATGCATCGTGAGTGTTAACAACACCAGTGCTCTCTCGTCTCCTTGCTAATGTATGTGCCAAAAGAGTGTGGAGATATCGTAGAGCTGGAGCTAGAACCGATGCCTTGGAACGGCTGGGGTCATAGATGCATGTAGCAGGCATCATGGCATTCCAACATGATGAAGGCGCATAGTGGATGTGGCGGTGAAGGTGGGGAAAGTTGTCGGCCTCCATGAAATCATCTGCATAGAGTCCCAAGGGAACTCCAAATTCTGGGACACTCAGTTGCTGTACCAGACCGGCAAGGCGAAATTGGACTGTTCTTAGGTCATCGTTCTTTGCCATAACTATCTGTAATTGAAACATCGAGCATAGTTCCAAAGTGAACTCTAGATACGTCAGCTCGATGATGTCAAATAATTGGTTCCATAGAGCGGTGGCTAGGAGGGCCCTAATCGAATTAACTAGGTGGACCTGCTCTAATGCGGTCCAATCGATGCGATGGCCCACACCAAGGGGTCGGGCACGTAGGGTCAGAAATAATTCCTCCTAGAGCCCTGGTGGAAATTGGAGAAATGGATGTCGTATCTCAGCGGTGGGACCCGAGGAGGATGTCGCTCCTTTCTATTATTTAGAGGCAGAAATCGCAGTTTTCTTACTTTTTGGGTTCATCATGGTATCTGCAAAAGTAATCATATGACTCAAATCAACATAGCAATCAAACGAATAAGAACAATCGTCCAAATGTACCTTAATTAGGTTGACGAAATAAGTAAAATCATAACACCTAAAAAAAAGACTAACTAATTGATTACTCATTATATAAGCAACTTATGACTTTACTTAACAAAACACATGGTCCTAAATTCTATATAGTATTTTACTAATGTCCTAAGCTTTTCTTGAATCAATGATGAAGGAGAAATCACAAAAGTAGCAAAGTAATAGTAAAAAAAATAGAGTAATAATGAAGAACTATGAGCAATAATAGTAATAATCAACATAATAGAGATAAGTAAAATAGTAAAAAAGGAGTTAGAGATGCAAAAGAGGAAAACAGAGTGTTGATTGGTGGCAGGATGCGGTGGTGTGCGGCAACGAGTGGTCGTCGGAAGGGAAGGAGAAAAGGGAGGGAAGAAAAGAGAAGGAAAAATAAGAGGAGAAGAAATAGAAAAGAAAAATAGAAAAGAAGAAGTAGGAATAAGAGAAAGGGAGAAGAAATGGGAAAGGAAAATGGAGAAGAAGAAAAGGTTTGAATGAAGAAGATGGAGGAACAGTGAATAGTGAGGTTTTATATGAATGGGGAAAATTAGGGTTAGGTGAAGGAATAATAAAAAAAGGGGGCCACGATCGTGTAAGCCCCATTTTGGGTCACACGGCCGTGGCCCACGCCCGTGTGATAGTTTTCTAGCCCATGTTTTTCGTAAAATCATAGTCAGTGTCGCACACAGTTCTTTGGTCACGCCCGTGTCTCTTGGCCGTATGGGGCGTACGGCCGAGTCGCACCGCCGTGTGCATGTTCATTGGCTTCTCCCACGCTCGTGTTCGGTCCGACACGCTCATGTTTATGACTTGTGCTTGTGGTCTGATAATTTAAGTCAGTATTGTACATGGCCCGTGGACATGCCCATGTGTCTAGGCCGTGTGGCCCACACAGCCGTATCTCACGACCATGTGGTGCTCCCTTCGTTTCTTCCACTCCCGTGGTTAGTCCAAAATGCCCGTGTCTATTAATCAGGATTGCGCACGGCCTTGAAGCATAGCCATGGCATAAGCCTGTGTTCTATTCTAACTTTGTTAGATGTTTCAATCTTTAGGCAAGTTCTCACACGGCCTCAAGCACGCACGTGTTAAAGGCCGTATGGCTCCTACAGCCGTCTCGCACGGCCGTGGTGATTTATCGCAGCCCGTGTCTCTACTGATTTATTTAGGAAATTAAAGTGCAGTTTCACCATGGTCTGGGACACGCCTGTGTTCCTTGGCCATATGGTGCACACGGTCGTGTCGCATAGCCGTGGCTATTTATCACAACCCGTGTGTTATCCTGTCTTGGGAAAAATGTTTGTCCTGTTTTAGTACGGCCATGGCCACGCCCGTATCTCCTGCCCGTGGGGATCCCACGACCTAAAACACGCCCGTGTGCTAGGCCGTGTATGCCAAGAATACCTGCAGTTAGATTGTAAAACAAATGGGAAAAACAAACTAAGTTATTTAGTGGGATTAGTGCTCGTGTGACAGCCCAAAATTGACCCTAGTCGGGAAGTGGTTTCGGGACCGCTAAACCGAGTCACCGAAATGTTCGAATGTGATATTTATGGTCTAGAATATGTAATTATGAATGTGTGAAAATTTCAAGCTTCGATTTAGTCGATTGCATGTGAGTTTTAGTAAATAGGACTTATGTGAGAAAATTTTGAAATGTGATAGGTCAAAGCATAAGGACCTATTAGTGCATGTTGAAAAAGGGGGGACTTGCATGTCAATTTCCCCCTCTATTAGTAGTGGCCGGCCATGACAAGCATGGTAGACCAAGTGTGATGGGCAAGAACATGTCATAAACATGTTGAGTTAGTGTTTCATGGGAAGTATGATAAAATAAGGAGCATGGGCATAAAATAATGAAAGGGAATATGATGAAAACAACAAAAAAAGTGTGTGGTTGTTTCCCCCCCATTACCGTGAGTTAAAGAAAAGAAAAGAAAAATTTTGTTCATCCTTTTTCATCTTCTTTTGGCCGAAAATTCTAAGGAAGGAGGAAGGAGTTCTTGCTTCATGTTTGGTTTGGAAGAGGATTAGGAGGAGGTTTGGCCATACTTGTATCTAGATCAAGGTATGTTTGAGGTTGTGCCATGAGATTCATGCATGTTTTTTTAGTTGCTAGCTTGAGTTCTAATTAGCCCATGGTTCAAATCTTTGCTATGTCATGGGGATGATATTCGGCCTAGGTGGATTTTGTATTAATGCCATTGCATGCTAAATATAAAGCTTGTTAATGATGCATGTGATGGTGGATTGATGATTCTTGAATCTTCTTTTTAGCATTTTTGAGTGAGCACATATGTGCATTGGTTGCTAGATGGAGAAGGATCGGCTAGCAAGTTGTGTGCTAAGGCCGAATATAATTTTTGTATATTAATGAGTAATGCATGTGTTAAATTGATGGAAAGGGAGAGGATGCTTTACTAGTGTATATATGTGTGTATTAGCCAAGTTTTGAACTTGAAACAAAATGGTGTTTAGTCAATACAAGTGACCATACTTGTAGAAAGTATTAAGTGTTGCAATCGGCCCCAACATAGACATGCATATTCGGCCATAGGAAGGAGATTGGTGTTGCATGTATTCGATCAGAGGCAAGCATATTGATGCTTTTGTCTTGGCTTAGAAAATTCGGCCAAGGGGGAAAATTAGCCAAAATGTTGAGTTTGATTCATGATTCCGTACATATGTGACTTTAATGTCTAATGTATAAATATGGGCTAAGTGCCTTGTGTTCCTCTTTTCGATGCTCAAATGATTAAATCAATTTATTTGTTTAATTAAGCTCAAGAGCAAAGGGGAACTAAATCCGATAAAGGGGAGGAAAAAGTGGTCGAATAGCTATCGGAATCGTTCGACAACATTCGAGGTAAGTGCTTGAGTAAAAGAGCTTAAATTATGATTTGATTAGATCATGTTTTATGCAAATCAAAATCATGCTCTTTGTGTGTGGCTATTGAGCCGAAATTGCAAGAATGATAAGTGTCTTGTGTTCGAGTTTTGCTAACGAAAATGAAATACGAATGTGCCATGATTTATTGTTAAATGTGCATGGTTATTTGAATGATGTCCGGGCTAAGTCCCGAAGGCTTTGTGCTAAGTGACCATATCCGGACTAAGATCCGAAGGCATTTGTGCGAGATACTAATTCCGGGCTAAGCCCGAAGGCATTTGTGCGAGTTACTAAATCCGGGTTAAGTCCCGAAGGCATTTGTGCGAGTTACTATAACCAGGCTATGTCCCGAAGGCATTTGAACGAGTAGCTATATCCGGTTAAATTCCGAAGGTACGTGATTTGGGAATGAATGATCTTGCTGTAAAAATTTCAGTTAATACGCTTGAAACATCCCAACATTAAGGTATGTTTCGTATGTGCTTTGAATTAGTTGAGCCCTTACAAATAAGTATTCGCTCAGTTGATAAATGAGCTACCGGCCTTTGGCTAAGTTGATCTTTGTGTATGAATAAAAGGGTTGGTAATGTGAAGTAAGTATGATATTGAAAAATTGTGCATGTGAAATTATCCGTTTAGCTACATGAATGCTATACTTTTGTTGTGCTGGAATCCCTTGCTCAAAACTTACTAAGCATAAATTGCTTACTCCGTCTCCTTGATTCTCTGTTTTATAGATTTTGGTTCCCCAGCTATCAGACTCGGGATTTTGAAGTCGAAGTCGCCCACACTATCAAAGCCCCCCTTTTGGTACAATTTTGGTTGAACTTCGAAATGGCATGTATAGGACTACCCTTTTTGTTGGGGGTCATGGACCCTTTGGACTTGTATAATTTTGGATAGCCATGCGAAAATGGCTTATATATGTTTGAGTATAATGTTATAATCATTTGGTATGGATATGATTATTGAGAGGTGTGGATATGCTTAACAAGGATTGGCCATGGGAATGGTTAATCACTATCATAAATTGTGCTATTTATGCTAAAAGGGCTAGTTGAATCATGGAAACTATGAAATAGGTAAAGTCTACCTTAAAGGTAGATGCTGACAGCAGCAGTGATGTATATTTGGAAAATCACTAAAAATAGTAGGAATGGAATTAAATAGTGAATAAATTATGTAAACTAACCTTGATGAATCTATTTTCATAGGAAAGTAACGAAACGATCATATGGACAGTATGTTAAGAGATATTCAGGTTCTCGTAAGACAGGGCCAGAACGGTTTCTGGATTCCCTGTTTCGACTTTGGAAATTCATTATAAATTAACCAGAGATAATTAGGAGTCATTCCATATATGTATAGATTCCTATTTTAGTCTAGTTTCTATAGAAACAAACGACATCAGTATTGAAGCCCTGTACAGGGAGATATCCAAGTCGTAATGCACAAAGGTCAGTGTAGTCAATCCCTGTAACATGGGAGACTTTGACTAATAAAATGTACTAATTGGCCCAACCAAAAATTCTAGAAAAAATATGTAGATGGGAATATGAGTCTAGTTTTGGGGAAAATTTACAGAACTGGATTCCGAGTTTCTGAACTCAAGATATGATTTTTTAGCGACTAGTACGCAGATTGGTAGTGTCTGGAAAATTTTTTTATAAGTGGTTTAAAGTCTGTTAACACCTCGTGTTCGACTCCGGTGACGGTCTCGGGTTCGGGGTGTTACAGCTCGAGTTGCCTCTCGAGAAGCGCTTATTTAGAGTCTAAGCTCGACTTTACCTTGTGGGACTGTTAGGCGGGTTCACAGAGTCGTAGCTCCTCTCTATTGTCTTTAAAATCCTCACTGTTATAAAGTTTAAGATGATGTCCATTTACCTTGAAAGTGCCTTGGGTTGGGTGACTTACCTCTACTGTGCCATATGGAAAGATAGTTTGGACTACAAATGGACCTGACCATCGTGATTTAAGCTTCCTAGGAAACAATTTGAGCCTTGATTTGTATAACAGGACAAGATCTCCAACCTCAAATTGCTTGTGGTTTTTTAAACGAGCATCATGGTGGCGCTTCGTTGCTTCCTTGTATAATCGTGAGTTCTCATAGACATTAGCTCGCCGTTCATCTAGCTCATTCAACTGCATCAATCTCTTTTCACTTGCGAGTTTGGGATCAAAGTTCAAAAATTTTATAGCCTAGAATGCTTTATGTTCTAGTTCAAATTGTAAATGAAAACTCTTCCCATAAACATGTCTGTAAGGAGATGTTCCTATGAGGGTCTTAAAAGCGGTTCTATAGGCCCATAAAGCATATTCTATTTTCTTTGCCCAATCCTTCCTATTTGACTCTACAGTCTTTTCTAGGATGCATTTAAGCTCTCAGTTAGCGACTTCGACTTGTCCATTAGTTTGAGGATGGTAAGGGATAGCTATTCTATGGTAAACTCCATATTTCTTAAGGGTTTTATCAAATTGAGCATTACAGAAATGAGTGCCCCTATCACTGATAATTTCTCTAGGTGCTCCAAATTGAGAGAAAAGTTTCTTAAGGAACTTCACCACTACTCTAGCATCATTAGTAGGTAATGCTTGGGCTTCCACCCATTTAGACATATAATCAACGGCTTCTAAGATATACTTATTTACAAATGAGCTAGGGAATGGACCCATGAAGTCAATTCCCTATACATCAAATATTTCATATGAAAGCGTGTACGTTTGAGGCATTTCGTCATGTTTAGAGATATTACCCGTTCGTTGGCATTTATCACAAGAAGTAACATACCTGTTGGCGTCTTTGAATAATGTGGGTCAATAAAAACCTGATTTGAGTGTTTTATGTGGGGTTCTAGTCCCACTGTAATGTCCTTCAGTCAGTCTTGAGTGGCAATGTTCTAAGATTCTAATCACTTCTGTCTTTGTAACGCATCTTCTAATGACTTGGTTTGCACATATACGAAAAAGAAAAGGTTCCTCCCAAAAATAGTTTTTCACATTAGTGAAGAATCGCTTCTTTTACTGATGTGTCAACCCTTTTGGTATAACGTTAGTAGCTAAATAATTTGCAATGTCTACAAACCAAGGTTCTTTAGAGTCAAATATAGCAAAGAGTTGTTCTTCAGGGAATGATTCATTTATCTCCTGTTCTGATTCATTTATCTCCTGTTCGTGAAGTCCATTGAGATGTGGGTTTTCTAATCTAGACAGATGATCTGCTACAAGATTTTCTGCTCCTTTCTTATCTTGAATTTCTAAATTAAATTTCTGCAACAGTAAAATCCATCTTATTAGTCGAGATTTTGTATCTGTTTTAGTAAGGAGGTATCGAAGAGCTGAATGGTCAATGTAGGCAAAAAATTTAGATAATATTAAATATGGTCTAAATTTATCAAATGCAAAAACCACAACCAACAATTCTTTCTCAGTCGTAGTATAATTTTCTTGTGTGGCTGTTAAAGTTTTACTAGCATAATAGATCGGTTGAAAGTGCTTGTCTATCCTCTGTCCAAGAACCGCACCTACTGCAAAGTCACCCGCATTGCGCATTAGTTCAAAGGGTAAATTCCAATCAGGTGCAACTACAATTGGGGCATTAATTCATTTATCTTTAAGAGTATTAAATGCTTCTAAACATTCTTGACTGAAATTGAAAGGCACATCTTTTTCTAGTAAATTTGTTAGAGGCTTAGCTATTTTAGAAAAATCTTTAATAAATCTTCTATAAAATCCAGCATGTCCTAAAAAACTTCGAATAGCCTTAACTGAATTAGGAGGAGGTAGTTTCTCAATAGTTTCAAATTTTTCTTTATCAACATCGATTCCCTTGCAAGAAATTTTATGGCCTAACACAATTCCCTCACAACCCATGAAGTGACATTTTTCCCAATTCAGTACAAGATTTGTTTCTTCACATCTCCTTAGAACTCATTTTAAATTTTTAAGGAAAAGATGGAAAAAGTTACCGACTACCGAAAAGTTATCCAGAAATACCTCCATAATGTCTTCCACGAGTTCATCAAAAATGACCAATATGCATCGCTGAAAAGTAGCAGGAGTATTACATAATCCAAAAGGCATTCGTCGATAAGCAAACGTATCATATGGACAGGTAAATGTCATTTTTTCTTAGTCCTCAGGAGCTATTTCGATTTGGAAATAAGTAGAGAGTCCATCTAGGAAACAATAATACATATGTCCAGATAATCTTTCCAACATTTGATTAATGAATGGTAAGGGAAGGTGATCTTTTCTTGTAGCATCGTTCAATTTCCTATAGTCAATGCAAACTCTCCATCTTGTGATTGTTCGCGTTGGAATTAATTCATTCTTCTCATTGGCCACAACAATCATGCCTCCTTTCTTAGGAACAACCTGCACAGGACTCACCCAAGAACTGTCAGAAATAGGATAAATAATTCCAGCATCTAGAAGTTTAATTACCTCAGCTTTTACAACTTCTTTCATGTTAGGATTCAATCGTCTTTGAGCTTGCACACATGGTTTGTATTCATCTTCCTTTAAAATTTTGTGTGTGCAAAAAGAAGGGTTGATCTCTCTTATGTCAGAAATTTTCCAAGCTATGGCTCTTTTGTGCTCTTTTAATACTTGGAGTAACTCGTCTTTTTCGGTTGACTATAAATCTGAAGCAATAATCATTGGTAATGTGGAATTATTTCCAAGAAACGCATATTCTAAGTGATCTCGTAGTTGCTTTAATTTCAACTTAGGCAGTTCTTCAACAGAGGGCCTTAATTTTAATTCATTGTTTACCTCAATACCCTCGTAGTTCTTTTGTCTCAGTGAAGGCTCATTGGAATTTAGTTCAGCTTTTATCTTACCTATCGCAGAATCAACATCATTTACCTCCTCTCCTTGGGCAAGACACAGTTTCAACGTGTCCTTATGTACGATTTCCTGTAAAGAATCTTGAGTAGCATGATCAATAGAGTCAATAAAATAACATGAGTCATCCTGTTCCCTAGAAAATCTCAAGGCATCATAAAATTTTAAAATAATCTCTTCGTCACCTACCCTAAGCACAAGTTTACCATCACCCACATCAATAACAACCCTAGAAGTGGCTAAAAATTGACGACCTAAAATTAAAGGCACCTCAACATCCTCATCCATGTCAAGCACAACAGAATCAATAGGGAATATAAATTTATCTACTTTTATAAGTACATCCTCTATAATACCCCTAGGATATTTAACATATCTGTCAGCTAGTTGAACACTCATCCTAGTAAGTTGTGGTTCCCCAAGGTGAAGTTGCTTGAACATTTTGTAGGGCATCAGATTAATGCAAGCGCCTAAATCAGCAAGCGCCTTCTCAACATTTAAACTACCAATTAAGTAGGGAATAGTAAAACTTCCTGGATCTTTCAGTTTGGTTGGTAGTTTATTTTGGAGTATGGCCGAGCACTCCTCGTTGAGTTTCACTGTAGATAATTGTTCAAACTTTCTTTTATTTGTTAAAAGCTCCTTAAAAAATTTTGCATATGTAGGCATCTACGAAATAGCTTCAACAAAAGGTAAGTTAATATGTAATTGTTTAAAAAGTTCAAGAAATTTACCGAATTGAGTATCCATGCGGTCTTTCTTCAACTTTGCTAGGTACGAGATTGGTGGTTTATATTCCCTCAACACCTGTTTTTCATTATTTTTGGGTTTTTCCTCCTCATCTTCTTTCCTGATAGCTTCTGGTGGTAGTTCCTTTTTAGATTCAGCTAACACTCTCCTCCTTAATGTAACTGCTTTCACATGCTCTTTTGGATTGAGTTCGGTGTTACTAGGTAAACTTCTTGGGGGTCTTTCTGAAATAATCTTCGCCAGCTGTCCTGTTTGATTCTCGAGCCCTTAAATTGATGCTTGCTGGTTTTTAAGTATAGTTTCAAGGTTCTAAAAATGAGTCTCCGCTACTGAAATAAATTTTGTCATCATCTTCTTAAGGTTCAGTTTTTCTCTTACTGGTATGGTTGTTGTTGGAAGCCTAGAGGGGGTGGTGGTCTTTGATTTCCTTGGCCTCCTCATGAGAAATTTGGGTGGTTCCTCCAACCTACATTGTAAGTGTTACTATAATGATTATTTTGAGGTCGATGATTATTACCCATATAATTCATTTTCTCTTTTTCCATGTTAGGGCCGTAGGATGGATATTCTAAATTGCTCGTTCCACCTCCATTTGCATCGCACTACATTACTGGATGAACCTATGAAGAACCAAGTAAAACCATCAATTTTTCTATTCAAAAGTTCTACTTGATTGGAAAGCATAGTAACTGAATCAACGTTAAAAATGCCTGCTGCTTTCGTTGGTTTTATCCTCATGACTTGCCATTGATAATTATTTAGTGATATCTCTTCTATGAACTCATAAGCCTCTTCAAGTGTCTTATTAATGATAGTTCCACCAGCAGCTGCGTCAATCATTTGTCTAGTCAAGGGATTCAAACCATTGTGAAAAGTTTGAACTTGTAGCCAAAGAGGTAACCCATGGTGAGGGCACCTTTTCAATAGATCTTTGTATCTCTCCCATCATAAAGTGCTTCTAAATCCATCTGCACAAAAGAAGAGATATCATTCCTTAATTTAGCTGTTTTATCCGGCGAAAAATATTTAAACAAAAATTTTTCGGTCATTTGTTCCCAAGTGTTGATTGACCCTCGCGGTAACGAGTTCAACCACTATTTAGCCTTATTCCTCAATGAGAATGGAAACAACCGAAGGCGAATGGCATCGTCAGAAATGCCATTGATCTTAAAGGTGTCACAAAATTCTAGGAAATTTGCTAAATGCGTGTTTGGATCCTCGTCTTGCAAACCATCAAACTGAACAAACTGTTGTATCATTTGAATCGTGTTAGGTTTAAGTTCAAAATTATTTGCAACAACAGCAGGTCTAACTATACTCGATTCAGTTCATGTTAAAGTAGGTTTAGCATAATCATACATAGTACAAGGAACAAGATTCTGATTTACTGGATTTGCAGCAACCACAAGAGGTAACGGATTATTCTGATTATGAGCCATCTCCTTGGTTGTGGTATGGATATCGGCCTCTCGCTCTTCCTCTATGTATTGTAGGCTTCGCCTTATTTCTCTTCAGTTTTTACGAGCTGTACTTTTGATTTCGCTATAAAAAAGTAGAGGTACTGATGGGTTTCTTCTAGTCATAAACTATAAAAACCCGCTAGAAGTAGAGAAAAGAAAATTTAGTAAATAAAGAAAAACAAAATTAAATTGCAATAAAAATAAAAATGGCTAAAATAATAAAAATTAAGTGTTCCTAATATCTTAGTCCCCGGCAACGACGCCAAAAACTTGATGATCGCTAAAACTAACTAAAAATTTGACTAAGGCAAGTGCACCTATTGAACGGTAGTAAAGTTATGGTGAGACCGGAAATATCATATCCATGATGACTAAAAGTATTAGTAATTACTATCTTTTTATTATCTAGCCTAACAATTAAGAGAATTTTTAATCTAAAACTAATTATCTAATTAACTAAGATTGCGACAGAGATTAAAGTTGGAAAATACTTTTGGAAAATCGATGGAGATGACAATACCCAAGGAAGAATTCACCTAGACTTCACTTATTACCTCTGAATTAGACGATTTATTTACTTGACTTAACCCGTAGGAATCCCTGATTTATGTTAATATCTCTCTCGAGACTAAAAACAACTAACTCTAGGTTGATTAATCGAAATCTCTTTCTAATTAAAACCCCTATTGTCGCATTAACTCTATCTATGGATTCCCTTATTAGATTTGACTCTAATCTGGCAGATTTATGTTGTTCTATCTCTAGGATTGCATGCAACTCTGCTTAATTATGAACGATTTACTCTTAAACAGGGACTTTTGCTCTACTGAATAAGCAAATCAAAAACCTGAATTAATATACTGGAATATTAAAGCAAGGGTTAAATCTCACAATTAAGAATAAGAACAAGTATTTATCATATAATTCAAAGAGTAATAAGATTCGTCTTAGGTTTCATCTCCCTTACATATTTAGGAAGTTTAGTTCATACTAATGGAAAACATCTCAAAAATTGGAAAACAACAAAACATAAAGAAACCTAAAGAACTTCTAGGAAATTGGATGGAAATCTTCAGTCTTGATGTAGATCCTCCTTCTGATTTGATCCCGATGGCTGTTCTCGAGTATTTTCTGCCTTCTATTATCCGTTTTTTTCCTTACCCTTAAAATTAGCCTTTTTCGAGTAGAATTAGACTTGGGCTCGATAGGGACACGACCGTGTGCCACGCCTGTGTAAAGGTGCTCAGGTCGTATGTAATTCTGAATTGGTTTAGTGTCAAAATGGCCATGACATACGGGCGTATGGTATACCCGTGTGTCACACACGGGTGTGTGGATCACCCGTATGAGAGTACCTAGGCCGTGTGCCACGCTGAATTAGGCCCACTTCTTACTCTTTTCGCCTTCCTATGCTCACCTAAGAGTAAAACATGAATTTAAAAGATTAGGAGCATCGAATTCAATAAAACCAAGGAAAAATCATCCATAAATATGCCAAGCATGGGGTAAAAATATTTATATATTACGGTTTATCAAAAAAATTAAAGGAAAGGAAAAGTAAAGTTGAGCATTCAACAGCAAAATGATGAACAAGAAACATTAAAGTTTAAGCTTTTAACAGATTAAACTAAAAGGAACTTAAATAACATTAAACAAAATAGTGAAATGTCAAGACAACTAAAATATAAGTACTAAAAGTGCAAATAGACACTAACTACAGTAGTAACTAACTTAACTAAGTTAATAAATGATAAGAACAAGAAGAAAATGCAAAAAAAAAATTAACACTACAACTATGGAAGAATAAAAAAAATGTAAAACCCTAAAATGAACAGAGAAAACCTAAGAGAAAACTATACTAAACTATGCTTAATGCTCATCTTCTCTCTCCCCAGCCAATATTGGCTTCCTTTACCAGCTATTCTGACCAAAAATTATTTCCCAATATGCCCTTGAATGTAATAGCCCGATTTTGGGCCTAGTCGGAACAGTGGTTTCAGAACCAAAAATTTGAGGTCAATAAATTATTTTAATATTATTTTATGTGTTATACATGATTATATGAGTGTATGAAAATTTTGATGAATAAATTTTATCGTTTGTGAGCTTAATTACGGAAAAAGGACTAAATCGCATAAAGTGCAAAAGTCCTATTTTGCTAGCCAAATGTGTTAAATAGCTAGAGAACCATAATTTGGGGTATTTAAAGTGCAAATAGGTCTTTAATTTAGTGGTGGCCGGCCATAGGAAACAAGAATTGACAAATAGTCAAAGTTGGTAATGGTTTGGTATTTGATGACAAAAGTAAATACTAATAAATAAATAAATAACAAGTGGTCATTTCTTTTCTCCATTTCCTTTCTCTGCCGAAATATTGAAGGAGAAACCTCCATGGAAGCTTGAAATGTTCAACCAGTTGCAACCCTTACTAGTAAGTCATTTTGATGGTATTTTTGTTGATTTTTGAGTTTTGGGGACCCTTGTAGCATGAGCTAGCTAATGGGGGGATTATTTTGAAAAATGGTTGAAAGTATAGGGTTTTTCTATGTGAATATTTATGTTGTTTGCTGAATTTTTATGGAAGAAAATGAGTCATGGTTGTGTAATAAACAACTTTTGTGAAAGGAATTTCATGAAAACACCTAAAATGGACCATTTTGTAAAGATGGCAAAATGAGTGATAAGTATGAGTCATAATGAGAATTTTGGGTTGCTCATAGTATAAAAAGAATTCAGCTAGGCTTGGGTAGTGAGGAAATTCGATAAAAATCGATTTACGAGCCTAGGGGTAATATTGTAAATTTGTGAAAGTTTAGGGGCAAAATTGTTATTTTTCTAGAGTATAAATTATGAAATGTATTGGTTAATATTATGATTAAAACAATAGATTTTATCATTATAGATCAAGAAAATCGAGATTCGAGCTTAAATCGGAAAGCACGAGGTTATGGACTAAAATAGAATAATTGGCCAAAATTTTCATTCGAGGTAAGTTCGTGTGATAATAATAATGCAATGTTATAATTGAATATTAAATGCTTTATTGTTATTATTATATAAATTGTATGATTGATTATACGGATATTCTTGATGAAGATTCGAAAAGTAAGAACATAAGCAAATAATGTGATGTTGTAGCATAGTTAGATGCTTTGATAATATGTACATTTAAATGTTTTATTACTATCATGAAAGTATGAAATGTATGATGGAAGAATAAATGACATTATGAGCAAGTGTGACGACATTGGGTTAGACAAGAAACCCCATTTGAACCTCAGGAATAGTATAGGATGCACGGGATATATCATGAGGAACTATATGGTCTGAACTCATGAGTTATGTCTGAGTTCATGAGATAAGTGATATATGTAATGTGGGTCTGGGTGCTGACTATGTGATCAGGCCCGTGAGTAACTCGCTGAGCGAGCATATCATGTTAATGCTTTGGGGTCCGGGTGCTGACTTTGTGTATAGACTTGTGAGTAGCTCAAATGCGGGCATTACAAAATATGTGGTAGCTTTAGCTACATACGTTACGCGCTAAGAGTTGGTTCTAGCTGCGTATATGGCACTATGTGCAAGTTTCTGTGTATCCATTAGTGTTCCTAGTGTTCAACGGGTAATTCAAGGAAGGATTTGATGATGGTCCCAATGAGGTATGTCATTGTGAGAACGAACTTGAGTTATGTTACGAATGGGTATAGGTATGTGCAAAAACACAATTGAATATGAAATCCACGAATGGTAAGTCCATGAGTATTGTGAAATGATGTTGTGTTAATTTGGTGGACTAAGATATATGTTTATAAATGCATAGATTTCTAATTTAAAAGAAATGAAGGTGTGATGAACTTAGTCATCATCATTTTTGTACTAAAACTATTTTCGACAGTAACTGTAGTCCAATTTTAAAAATTCACCAAAAATTATGAAAATCACATTTGAGGCTGAATAAAAATTAAAGCTTATTGAGTCTAGTTTTACATAGAAGAAACGATGTAAGAAAATGAATACCAGATTATGAGATATTTAAATTATTGTGAGATAGATTCAGAATGATTTTGAAATCCCCTATTATGATTTGAGAAAATCATTGAAAATTGTAATAAAATATTTATGGGTTATAATTTATAGTATTAAAATCTTTAATGAGTCTATTTTCAATAGAAATAGATAGGAACGTCATCAAAGTCCTGTATTATGAGATAATTAATTTTTAGTGAAGAGGTATCATAACTGTCAGACAACAAAAAAGGGGTAACTTTAAAAAAATAAACTGCACTTATTGGCTAGACTAAAGATTCTAATAATTTTATCGTAAGAAGATATGTGAGTTTTGTTTCAGGGAAAATTAGCGGATCTTAATTTGGAGCTCTATAGCTTTAAATATAAATAAATTAGTAACTATGAATTGAGCAAAACAACATGATCAGAAAATAAGTAAATGTGTAATCGTAGTCGTATTACCTTGAGAAGCATGTTGGCATATTGCTTATTATTTTCAATGGACTTACTAAGCGTAAAGCTTAGTCACTCCTTTTCATTTCTTTAGTGTTTTCAGGTCAGTTTGGGGTCGGAGATCGTCGGAGGTATCATCACACTATCAAGCTATTACCGTTGGGGTTTTGATAAACCTTCGGTGTATTTGAGTGAGTGGCATGTATAGGGACTTAGTCATTGCGATGTGTATTCTTCTAATTTGGTCAAGATGTTGGCTTAAATTGATTCGTTGTGTTTAGCCATGAGACGTGACTTATATGGGTGATGCCTTATAAGCCTATTTATCCAAGCTATGTATTGATGCCTTGCGATGTGGTCATGCGATTATATATTTGTTTGATATGAATGGTTAGTGCGATGGTATGTATGCTTGATGAATGTCTTATGACCAAACGATGTGGTCATAATCAGAGAATAAAAGTGTGATATGGCAATAAGTCAATAATGCTGGAAAACGAAATTGGTGTGGACTGACTTAGGCAAGCTAGTCTTTCATGAATGTGAAATTGTTGGCATGGTTGAAGTTATGAAATGTATGTAGGCCTTAGCTATGGTTGTTTGGTTGAGAAATCGTATTAAGTTATACTTTGATATGTGGTTTGGTGTTAGATTGTGTTTCAGGGTGGCAAAGGCTTGGTAGATAGCCTTATATTGTCCACATAGGTAGGCACACGGGCGTGTCCCTGTGTCCGCACAGGCGTGTGACCCTGTTTCTTGAAAATTTTTCTAAGTTTTTTCAAAACTTTTCAAAGTTCTCGATTTAGTCTCAAATCGCATTTAATGCATGTTTAGAGTCTTGGTAGCTCGTGTAAGGGACATTATGCATGTGATTGAATGTTTTTAATTTAAATAAAATTTTATGGCCCGATTTCACGAAATTGTGCACGTTTAAGTTCGATAACACCTCGAACCCTGTCTCGGCGTCGGATATGGGTAAGGGGTGTTACATTTAGTGGTATCAGAGCTATGGTTTAGTCGATTCTCGGAGTAACCTAGCATGCTTGAGAGTCTAGCTATATATGCCACCAATCTGTGATAGTGTGATGTCTCCTGACGCGATTGAGAATTATCTTGTTTAGACAAAGGTACTCTCTAACTGAGCTACACCGAGCATGTTTAATGCGAAGCTAAGGTATTCGGGTAAAGTACAATTATGATGATCCTAAACTCAGGAAAGTATGAATAAAAGTCCATGATATACACGTGATGACACGTGAGATGAAAGTTCATGTTACGATAAGTACCTATGCTTGTCTGATGTTCATATGGTATTGTGCCCTTGACTTGTTTGATTAAGTGAATGTGATAAAAAGAAATTCATAAAGGTATGAATAAAGGTTTACAATATCATGTTACAAAAAAAATGTCATTGTCCCGATTGGACGTTGAATATTGTTGGATTTCAATGATATCTTTAAATGAGATAAATGAATACATTGTGATAAGCTTATCCATGTTTAGTCGAAAGTACTATGATATATATGAATGGTTTGCTCTAGTCAATGTATGTATTTGAGTAACTTGCCCACCTTATTGCCTTATTGATGGAACGAGAGTGTTCGTGTATACTTATTTGGACAACTATAATGGGCAAAGTCGTATAGCTTAAGTAAATGTACTAAATTGATTGAATTGAGTGACATGATTGTAATCATATATATATATATGATGTACAAGATGAAAGTTTAGATTGTGATATGCTTATTCATGTTTGTTTGGCACCCATGTGATGTCATGTGTATGACTTGTTTGAGTAAATGAGGATGATAAGTAAAGTTGTTCGGAATCCATAGAATGCATGCATAAATACACTTGTTTAAATAAGATAACTAGAAAGTTCATGTCATACGAACGTGAATAATAGTTTGCCTGAAGTGAATAATATGCTTGTGAAAATGTTACCTTGATAAGGAACTAGTGTTATATGTATATAAGTATGAGAAATGAGTTAAGGACCTTACGACTCCACTCCCTTTACCAGAGTGGTATTTTGTAAAGGAATTTTATGAGATTCGTATTGAATAAGTTCATTAGTATTAGACCTAAGAGTTCAGCTGTAGAATGATTATGAATATGATTAGAGATTGAGATGGATTAATAAGTAGAGGCAGAACTAGAATGGTATCGGACTGATATAAAGAATCTCTCGGATTATGCGATATCATAGTTGGTGAAGAAGCTAGCTTCGGTGAATCGATCTATTCAGAAATAGTTGAGGGAATAATATTTGAAGGGTAAGATATCTAAGTGTAACAGTTATGACTGAACAGATTTCGGCAGCTTCTTTTGAGATATTCTATAAGTTTAATTGTTATTGGGATTATTCCTATGGCTATTACTCTTCTGATAAAATCTTTGTTCTATGGGAATGTTTTCTAATCATGATGTATAGATGAAAGTATTGATATTCCGATTGGTATATAACATGTATTGCTCTATTTCTCTCTGGCATTCTAGTACATTTCATCTATGGGACTTTATGAGAAAATACACATGATGTTATAATTCTGTTTCTTCTAATTGGTGTTCTGTTCGATACATATGTGGGAAGGTATATTATCCTTGTTGCATTTAATTCTAGTGGGTTGGATTGATGTATTCTTCTGGACTTCTTTTCTCTGAGGAATTATCGAGATCCTTCATATTTTTCTTATGAGCGTTGTTCTGGGTCTTTCATTATGATATTGTATCTTGGATTTTTGTATCTTGGATTTCTTTATCTAGGATTTCTTTGTCTTGGACTTCTTTGTCTTGGTTTTCATGTCATCTCTATTCCGTAAATTGTCGATTGTGGTTCGTATCTAAAATGTGTTCTTTGGCCTATAATGAC
The DNA here is from genome assembly GCF_007990345.1 of Gossypium hirsutum. Lineage (NCBI taxonomy): Eukaryota > Viridiplantae > Streptophyta > Magnoliopsida > Malvales > Malvaceae > Gossypium > Gossypium hirsutum. The sequence goes on along the minus strand of NC_053426.1, from coordinate 19,350,501 downwards.
TATGTTAATTATGATCATGCTTCTAGTTGATTATAGTAACGTGGTGATTTCGATATCTGGATTTCTCTAAATCTTTGTGAAAAATTTAACACCGGTAAGGACATAAGCGGTGAAAATGCAAATTTCAATTGGTATGATTTAAGTTGTTATGAATGATAAAGTTATCACCTTGTGAAAGTTGAACGGTCTATTGCATATTAGTAAAGCTTTGAATAGATGAGAACATTGTTAATCGAAGCCTTTGAATTGGTTCAGCCTGTATTGGGCAGAGACTTCTGGATTTCCAGTAATATGTAGTCGGATGGTTTACGAGTTATTATAAGACAAAAAGGCAATGTGATAGCTCAAAATATCCGATGTTGTAGCTAGATCTGAGTTTGAGATAGTGTAGACAACTTGAGTTAGTTATTGTATGATCTTTGAGTAAAGAAAAATGTGGTTGCAAGTGCCTGGGTAGAAAATCAAGAGTCTATACAGAGAGTTTGCAAGAAAACTCATTAGAGTGATGTATTGGTGCTCGAGTTTGGAACTCGACATTTCTGATCTTTGTGTTTGAATATATGGATTGTTATTAGAATTATTCTTATCTTGAAAGAGAAAAATGTTTTGTGGTTTGTTGCTAAATGTTTGATGAAATCTGCAAACCATTTTAGTTAACGGATCAATGGAATCATATATCTCCGAGATTGTCAGATTTCTAGTATGCTAGTTTTCTGTAAGCGGATAGAGATCAAGATTCAGTTGATGTGTCATATGGCGAAGAATTGCTAATGACTTTATGAGAAATTAAAGAGCTAAGACTTAAGCATAACCTAAGTAAAAGTTCTTTAACAATGATTATGAGATAGTATATGTAAAAACCAAACCACTCTTCTCCCCGAAAATCCCTAAAGAGGGAAGAGTCATAACAACCTGATTTAGGGCATAGTCGAAACAGTGGTTTTTGGAACCACAAATTCGAGGTTAATAAATTATTTTAATGTTATTTTATATGTTATAGCATGATTATATGAGTGCATGAAAATTTTGGTGAATTAATTTTAGCGTTTGTGAGCTTAATTGCGAAAAAGGACTAAATCACATAAAGTGCAAAAGTCCTATTTTGCTAGCCAAATGTGTTAAAAGGGGTCTTTAAAGTGAAAATAGGCCTTTAAATTAGTGGTGGCCGACCATAGGAAACAAGAATTGACAAATAGTCAAAGTTGGTAATGGTTTGGTATTTGATGACAAAAGCAAATACTAATAAAAAAAACAAGTGGTCATTTCTCTTCTCCATTTCCTTTCTCTACTAAAATATTGAAGGCAAAACCTCCATGGAAGCTTGAAATTTTCAGCCACTTGCAACCCTTACTAGTAAGTCATTTTGATGGTCATTTTTGTTGATTTTTGTGTTTTTGGGGACCCTTGTAGCATAAGCTAGCTAATGGGGGGATTGTTTTGCAAAATGGTTCAAATTCTAGGGTTTTTCCATGTGAATGTTTATGTTGTTTGCTGAATTTTTATGGAAGAAAATGAGTCATGGTTGTGTAATAAACAACTTTTGTGAAAGGATTTTCATGAAAAGACCTAAAATGGACCATTTTGTAAAGATGGCAAAATAAGTGATAAGTATGAGTAATAATGAGAATTTTGGGCTGCTCCTAGTATAAAAAGAATTCAGCTAGGCTTGGGTAGTGAGGAAATTCGATAAAAATCGATTTACGAGCCTAGGGGTAATATAGTAAATTTGTGAAAGTTTAGGGGCAAAATTGTTATTTTTTCAAAGTATAAATTATGAAATGTATTGGTTAATATGATGATTAAAATAGTGGATTTTATCATTATAAATCAAGAAAATTGAGACTCGAGCTTAAATCGGAAAGCACGAGGTTATGGACTAAAATTGAATAATTGGCCGAAATTTTCATTCGAGGTAAGTTCGTGTGATAAGAATAATGCAATGTTATAATTGAATATTAAATGCTTTATTATTATTATTATTATTATATAAATTGTATGATTGATTATACAGATATTCTTGATGAAGATTCGACAAGTAAGAACATAAGCAAATAATGTGATGTTGTAGCATATTTTAATGCTTTGATAATATATACATTTAAATATTTTATTACTATCATGAAAGTATGAAATGTATGATGGAAGAATAATGACATTATGAGCATTGATTTAGACATGAAACCCCGTTTGAACCTCAGGAATAGTATAGGATACACGGGATATATCATGAGGAACTATATGGTCTGAACTCATGAGTTATGTCTGAGTTCATGAGATAAGTGATATATGTAATGTGGGTCTGGGTGCTGACTACATGATCAGGCCCGTGAGTAACTCGCTGAGCGAGCATATCATGTTAATGCTTTGGGGTCCGGGTGCTGGCTTTGTGTACAAACCCGTGAGTAGCTCAAACGCGGGCATTACAAAATATGTGGTAGCTTTAGCTACATATGTTACACGCTAAGAGTTGGTTCTAGCTACGTATATGGCACTATGTGCAAGTTTCCATGTATCCATTAGTGTTCCTAGTGTTCAACGGGTAATCCAAGGAAGGATTTGATGATGGTCCCAATGAGGTATGTCATTGGTGAGAATGAACTTGAGTTATGTTACGAATGAGTATAGGTATGTACAAAAACTCAATTGAATATGAAATCCACGAATAGTAAGTCCATGAGTATTGTGAAATGATGTTGTGTTAATTTGGTGGACTAAGATATATGTTTATAAATGCATAGATTTCTAATTTAAAAGAAACGAAGGTGTGATGAATTTAGTTATCATCATTTTTGTACTAAAACTGTTTTGGATAGTAACTGTAGTCCAACTTTGAAAAGTCACCAAAAATTGTGAAAATCAAATTTGAGGCTGAATAAAACATGAAATTAAATCTTATTGAGTCTAGTTTCACATAGAAGAAATGGTGTAAGAAAATGAGTATTAGATTATGAGATATTTAAATTATTTTGAGACAGAGTCAGAATGATTTCAAAATCCCCTGTTATGATTTGAGAAAATAGTTGAAAATTGTAAAGAAAAATATTTATGCGTTATAATTTATATGTTTAAAATCCTTAATTAGTCTATTTTCAAGATAAATAGACAGGAACATCATCCGGGTCCTGTATTATGAGATAATTAATTTTTAGTGAAGAGGGGTCAAGACTGTCAGATAGCGGAAAAAGGGTAACTTTAAAGAATAAACTATACTTATTGGCTAGACTAAAAATTATGAAAATTTTATGGTAAGAAGATATATGAGTCTAGTTTCAGGGAAAATTAGCGGATCTTAATTTGGAGTTTCGTAGCTCCAAATATAAATAAATTAGTAACTATGACTTGAGAAAAACAACATGACTAGAAAATAAGTAAAAGTGTAATTATAGTCGTATTACCTTGAGAAGCATGTTGGTATATTTCTTATTATTTTCATATGGACTTACTAAGCGTAAAGCTTACCCCCTCCTTTTCATTTCTTTAGTGTTGTTAGGTCGGCTCGGGGTTGGAGATCGTTGGAGGCAGCATCACACTATCAAGCTATTACCGTTGGGGTATTGATAAACCTTAGGTGTATTTGAGTGAGTGGCATGTATAGGGACTTAGTTATTATGATGTGTATTCTTTTGATTTGGTCAAGATGTTGGCTTAAATTGATTCATTATGTTTAGCCATGAGACGTGACTTATATGGGTGATGCCTTGTAAGCCTATTTATCCAAGCTATGTATTGATGCCTTGCGATGTGGTCATGTGATTATATATTTGTTTGATATGAATGGTTAGTTTTACGGTATGTATGCTTGATGAATGTCTTATGACCAAACAAAGTGGTCATAATCAGAGAATAAAAGTGTGATTTGGCAGTAAGTCAATAATGCTGGAAAACAAAATTGGTGTGGAATCACTTAGGCAGCCTAGTCTTTCATGAATGTGAAATTGTTGGCATGGTTGAATTTATGAAATGTATGTAGGCTTTAGCTATGGTTGTTTGGTTGAGAAATTGTATTAAGTTAGATTTTGATATGTGGGTTGGTGTCAGATTATGTTTCAAGGTGGCAAAGGCTTGGTAGATATCCTTATATTGTCCACAAGGGTAGGCACACGGACATGTCCTTGTGTCAACACGAGCGTGTGACCTTGTTTCTTGAAAAATTTTCTAAGTTTTCCCAAAACTTTCTAAAGTTCTCGGTTTAGTCCCAAACCGCCTTTAATGCATAGTTAGAGCCTTGGTAGCTTGTGTAAGGGACATTATGCATGTGATTAAGTGTTTTTAATTTAAATGAAATTTTATGGCCCGATTTCACAAAAGTGTGTATGTTTAAGTCCGATAACGCCTCGAACCTTGTCCCTGTGTCGGATACGGGTAAGGGGTGTTACATTGAATGTGTCTTTCTGATTGGTTCTTTAGTTGGACAAAGACTACCCCTAATGACATTTTTTGTCCCCTCATAATAGTGATATCGTGATACCCAGGGTAGGATATCGTGATATCATTGACAATATTAAAATAGGGTGCTCCTTGGCAGGTGGATATTGTGATACCCAAAGAGGATATCCTGATACCACTGTAGATGTTCTTCATCTCAAGTCTATTAGAGGTATCCCAATGTCCATGCCTTGGTATCACGATATCCCTTTCTTTGAGGATGTTTCGACACAATTTCGGGCCTTCGTTGAGTTATTACAACACTCAATCAGTTGTTAGGGTCCGAATGGAATGTTTGGCCAATTTGGGTCTCAAAATAAGTATAAAAGCACATTAAACACTTATTTAATCTAAGAACTAAAACTAACCTAAATTACGGAAAAAGACACTTAAATTGCTTGAGAACAAGCTCATTAAGTATAATGGGGAGCCTAATTTGACATATAAAATTACGATAGATCAGATTACCTACTGTTGTTAAGTTGTTTGAAGAGGCTAGAATCAGAGAGGCAACATCACTGGGGAAACATGTATGTTTGAAGAAGCTTAGAGATGCGCTAGAATCTTTAAAAGGACAGTGGCTAGAAGAAATAAGGATGATGTAGAGAAAGCTATTTCCATGATGAAAGCTCTGGCAATTCAACTTACTTAAAGAGAAGGAGAGTTGATTCAAGAAAAGCAAAAAGTGAAGAAACTAGCAACTTTCTTGAAGCAGGCTTTGGAAGATGCTAAAAAACTTATCGATGAGAAAAGAGCTTTTGCTAGTGCTGAAATTGAGAATGTCAGAGCAACAACTTAAAGAGTGGAAGAGACCCTTTAGGAGAAAAAACAAATGCCTCAAGCTTCAGGCAAACAAGACCTGGATGAACTAATAAAGGAGATTCAAAAGGCTAGACGGATCAAAATGCTGCACCAACCAAGCAATGTAATGGATATGAAACATGAGCTTCGTACATTAAGGGTTCAACTTGCAGAGAAGTCTAAGCATTCTCTACTGCTTCAGAAAGAGCTAGCAAAAAGAAAGTTTGAGTTTCTTAGAGAGAAACTTGGAAGTTGCAGTAATTGAAGCAATGAAGAGTGTTAAATATTTGCTACTATAACAAAATAATCTAGCTAATTTTAGCAAATTTTTATTTTTTGGTGACGTTTAGAGATTCTTTAAAGATTATGAATCTTTTTAGTAGCCTATTTTTAGTTAATTTTGTTGAATCTTTCGTATATGAACACTGGTTTTCAGTTCAATAAAATATACACTTTCAATAAAAATTACTTCTACTTTCCCTCTTGCCTTTGTTGTTTTCTTTTCACAAGAAGTTTTTCTCAAAACATCCAATAAGAAATATTGCCCAAAAAGAGGCTCAATAGAACTTTGACTTTAATAGGCATAATGCTAACTTGAGCTCGAACTCCTTAAAGCTCAAAAGTTTATCTTCTAACAGGTTACTCTTACAAAATATATGGAAAAGATATTATTAGTGAAATTTTAAATTCTTTTATATATTTTAGAATCTACTTAGCTATCTAAAAATAATAAATCATTAGTAACACATTACTTGGGTGTAGAGGTGATCATAGGTCGGGCTGTAACAAAATTTCAGGCCCATTTGATAGGCATTGGGCCCAACCCGAAACTAGGCCTAAATTTTTGCCCAAGTCTAGCCCAGATAAAAAAATCTAAAACTTAAGCTCAGCTCGATCCACCTATATTAATTTTTTTATATTAATTTTTTATAAAATAAATTAAAAAATATAATACATCAAATAAACTGAAAATATTAAAAATAAATATTTTCCAACAAATTAAAAATAAATTAAATAACACTAAAATAGTTGCAAGCAAATGCCTCTAAAATAGTAGTAAAATTAACAATAAAATAAGAGTTATACAATATCCATACAGTAACAACAAAATACTAGCAATATAATAGTAAAATGACAGCAAAATAGTGAAAAACAACATCGAAAAATCAAAATTATCAGACTTGAAACACTATTTCAAGACTAAAATTAATTTTAATAAAATTAATTAATTAAATTGAAATCAATTTTATGATTAAATTTTTTTACATAATTCAATTTTAATCTCATTAAAATTATATTAATTTTACTAGATCAAAATATATGTAAAATTTATTTAATTATAAATTGTTTTAACTTCGAAATAATTAACAATGATTATCTATTAATTTAATTATTTACTTTGAAATCGATTATTTAATTTATTCATCCAATTAAGTAATAATTCAAAATAATTAAATTAATCTTTATATTATCTCTTCTAAAAATAAGAAAATGTAAGTTATTTCTAGTTTTTTAAAATTTATTTCTCTTTTTATTTATCTATTTGTTCATGATTTAACATGTATAACTGTAAAACATAGAACGTCAATAATGATGATATATCGCAAAGAAAAGAGAAAGAAAAATAAAGAACACACAAATTTTTATGTGGAAACTCTTTCGAAAAAAACCATGGGCAGAGGAGAAGATAATTCACAATGTCGAATTCGAATGATTACAAGAGGAGTAGGCTATGTCTATTTATAGGCTTGTAAAACCATATTCTAATAGAAGTGTAGTAAGATTGAAACACCTTATTCTAATCAATATCAAATAGATGGAGTTTAATAAGGTTTAAAAACCTTACTCTAAAATAAAATAAGTGTAGTTCTATATGGATTTTACTTTTATTTTATTTTATCATAGTATTTTATTTTAATAAGGATACAGGTCACTCAATTCTAACAATCTCCACCTTGACACGAATTCTCAATGAATAAGTTCTTCATCGTAAACTCTCAACGAACAAGTTCTCCACCTCTTCCATAAAACCCTTGAAGGGTTACTTCAACAATAAATACCAACCAAGCCTAAGCAATGCTCAAACTTGGTTATGGGAAGTGACTTAGTCATTATATCTGTAGGATTTTCATAGTACTAATTTTGCTCACAATAATATCACCACAAGCAATAATATCACGAACAAAATGATACCGAACATCAATGTGCTTTGTTCTCTCATGAAACATTTGATCTTTTGTAAGGAAGATGATACTTTGATTGTCACAAAATATTGTATTGATTTGAAGGTTTTCATTGAGTTCACTAAAGAGTCCCTTCAACCAAATGGTTTCTTTACAAGCCTCAATAATCGCCATGTACTCAGCTTCAGTGGTAGACAAAGAGACTATAGTTTGCAAAGTGGCTTTCTAACTGATTGTACAACCTCCGATTATAAACACATAACCTATGAAAGATCTTCTTCTATCAAGGTCCCTAGAAAAATTAGCATCAACATACACAATGACTCCATCTCCAGTTCTTCCAAACTGTAAGCAAACATCAATAGTACCTCGTAAGTATCTTAAAATCCACTGAACTATTTTCTAGTGTTCTTTACTAGGATTCGCTATGCATCTACAAACTACACTGACTGCATATGATAAATATGGACGTGAACAAACCATAGCATACATAAAAGATCCCACTGCACTAGAATATGGAACATGTGACATGTACTCAATCTCATCATTTAATTGTGGAGACAAATCCAATGAAAGTCTGAAATGGGCTGCTAAAGTAGTACTAACAGGTTTAGCACTCTGTATATTGAACTGCAAAGAACTTTCTCAATGCGCCTTTTCTGACTTAGGTACAATTTACTTGCTTTTCTATCTCTGAGAATCTCTATACCAAGTATCTTCTTTGCTGGTCCCAAATCTTTCATCTCAAATTCTTCACTTAGTTGAGCTTTGACCTTTCTTATCTCTCCTTTATCTTTTGCTGCTATTAACATGTCTTCAACATAAATTAGTAGATACACAAAAGAACTATCAGTGTTTTTCTTAAAGTAAACACAACTGTCAAAGCTACTTCTTTTGAAATCATGAGAAGTCATAAAGGAATCAAATCTCTTGTACTACTATCTTGGTGACTATTTCAAACTGTAAAGGAACTTTTTCAGCAAGCAAACATAGTCCTCCTTTTCTGAGACTATAAAACCCTCTAGTTGTTGTATGTAAATATCCTCCTCAAGTTCTCCATGCAAAAATGTAGTTTTTACATCTACCTGCTCAAACTCCAAATCATGCATGGCCACAATACCAAGCAAAGCTCGAATCTAACTATGCTTCACAACTGGGGAGAACACATTTATAAAGCCCACTCCTAGAATTTGATTGTAACTCTTTGCAACAAGCCTCGCTTTATAACTGGGTTCTTCAACTCCTGGAGTCCCTTCTTTCTTTTCAAACACCTATTTACAACGAACAACCTTTTTGCCTTTAGGAAGTTTCATAAGATCTCATGTTCTATTTTTATGGAGTGATTCCATCTCCTCTTGCATAGCAAACATCCACTTTTCTGATTCTTCACACTTAACCGCCTTAGAACAATTAGATGGCTCTTGGTTTGCATCTATATCTTCAGCCACATTTAAAGTATAAGCAAATAGATCAGCCTCGACATACTTCTTTGGCAGTTTAATCTCTCTTCTAGTTCTATTTTTGGCAATAGAGTATTGTGGTGAGGAAGTAACTCTATTCTGAATTTCTGTACTAGCTTGAGGAGTCGACTGTGTTGTAGATTCTGAATTAATTTGATGATTCACCTTCTTTTAATGTTCTTTATTGGAAGAGTCTTTAAGAGATAAGTTAGGTAGCATAGCAGTTTCATCAAAAACAACATTTCTGTTAATCAAAACTTTTTTACTTTCAGGACACTATAACTTATACCCTTTTACACTAGCTTTATAAACAAGAAAAACACATTTAATGGATAATAGTTCCAATTTTCATTATCAACATAAGAACAGAACTGTTGTTGTGGAGTATGATGAACTATCAAGTGTTTCAGGATCCCTTTTGACTTGCATAGTTCATTAAACTCATTGGAACAGAACTCTAAGTCATTATTTATGCAGAGGTGTTTTATTTGTTTTCCCACCTATTTTTCAATCATAGTTTTCCAAGACTTAAATGCTGAAAACACATCACTTTTCTGCTTCAGGAAGAACGCCCAAACTTTTCTAGAAAAGCCATCAACAAAAGTTAGCATATAATTAGCTCCACCTCTCGAAGGTACTTTGGATGGTCCCCAAAGGTCAGAATGAATATACTTTGACATTCCCTTCATGTTATGGATTCCTCTAGTGAATCAAACTCTCTTTTGCTTCCCAAAAATGCAGTGCTCACAAAACTTCAGATTGTAAATTCCTTGCCCATCAAGAAGTCCTTTTTTGCTTAATTTTGTCATGCCACTCTCACTCATATGTCTTATGCCAAAGTCTAGTAACATCATTATTTGGAAAGGAAGAGGAAGCGATAGTTGTATCACTAGTAACAGTAGAACCCTGCAAAATATATAACTTGGCAGTCTTTCTCTGCCCTTTCATCACAACGAGGGAATCTTTGGAAATCTTCAAAACCCTACTTTTAGCTATGTATTTATACCCTTTTGAATCAAGAGTACTCAACGAAATTAAATTTCTCTTCAATTCTAGAACATGTCACATGTCACTAAGTGTTCTGACAACTTTGTCAAACATATTAACTTTAATCATTCCAACACATGCGATTTTACACGAAGTATTATTTCTCATGAAAACAACATCTTTAGACACTGTTTTGAAAGTTGTAAATCAATCTCAATTGGGACTCATGTGGAAGGTGCAGCCCGGATCAAGGAACCACTGCTCACTCACTTTAGATTTATTGATAGAAGCGACTAAAAGTTCATTATCACTATAGTCTTCTACAACATCAACTTCATCATATTTTTCTGGTTGTTTTCCCTTTTGATTTTCAGCCTCCCTTTTGATCTTGTTCTGCAGCTTATAGCATTCAGATTTAATGTGTCCTTTCTTCCTACAGAAGTTACAAGTTTTACTTGTGTTTGAAGACTTCAATCTACCCTTAGATTTATCGCGAGGATTCTGTTCCTATGTCCTTCCATGATCATTATCATCAGCATTCCGATCTTATATCCCACGAACAATGAAACCCTCTCCCTGAGAGTTGGATTTAACCATAAGATGCTTCATCTTATCATACGAGGTCAAAGAATGATAAATCTCATCAACTATGAGAGACTCGTGGCTATATAAAATCGTGTCTCTAAAGGTTGAATAAGATAGGGGTAACGAACAAAGTAGAATCAACCTTAGATCATCCTTATCATGTTGAACCTCCATGGCTCCAAGTTTGAGATAATTTTTTAAACACTGTTAAGTGTTTGCTCACAGACGCACCTTCCTCCAAATGATGAGTATAAAGACACTGCTTCATATGCAACTTGCTGGTTAGAGTTTTCGACATACATATTTGTTCCAGCCTCTTCCATAATGCAGCGATGGTTTTCTCCTTCACCACATCCTGCAAAATTTTGTTAGACAAATGCAGATGTAACTGTGTTAACACCTTTCAATCCTTACGTTTCTTCTCTTCCTCCATCAATGTCGAAGCATCTTATCTATCCCTAGCAGGGCATCCTCTAAGTCTATCTGTGCAAGAAATGCTTTCATCTTTATCTACCACAATACGAATCTAGTATTGTGATTCAACAGTGAAATTTCATACTTCAAAGACGCCATTACCGTGATTGAGATGAACAACCTGGAAGCTCTGATACCAATTTGTGAAAAATAAAACGTCGATAATGACGATATATTGCAAAGAAAAGAGAAAGAAAAATAAAGAACACACAGATTTTTACGTGGAAACCCTTTCAGGAAAAAAAACCACGGGTAGATGAGAAGATAATTCACTATGTCGAATTTGAATGATTACAAGAGGAGTATAATATGTCTATTTATAGGATTGTAAAATCATATTCTAATAGGAGTGTAGTAAGATTGAAACACGTTATTCTAATCAATATCAAATAGATGGAGTTTAATAAGGTTTAAAAACCTTATTCTAAAATAAAAGAAGTGTAGATATATATTGATTTTACTTTTATTTTATTTTATATTTTAAGAAGGATTCGGGTTACTCAATTCTAACAATAACATTATAGAGTTATAGTTAGTTAGTAAAGGGATCAATTGAACATATATATATTGCGAGTTGAAATAACAGGTGGTTAAGTTTCAACTCTTCATTTATTAATTACATTATCACTAAACCACAAAACTTACTATTAAAGTATTTGAACTCCCAAATATATATAATTACAAATAGTTGTATCTAAAAACCTTTTGTCTAATAATTTTATCATTTGTGCATTACCCTCGTAAGGCACCTACAATCCTTTTAGATTTTGTTGACTTACTAATTTTTATCATTTTTCTTAAAATTTCCTTATATATTATTATGTGAATTATCGACCATTCATTAAATGATTCAAGTCATTATTAGTCTGACCAAATTTTATCTACACCAATCATATAACACCTTTAAGAAGATACCTTTGACTCTTTATTTGAACTATGGTTCCATTATCTACCTTTTGCTTACTACTTTGAAAGATTAAGGTAAATACATAATGAATGCCACAAGTGAATTAATCTATAAACGAAGTTAAAATTAGTTCATCTTGAGTCCAGTCCAATGTATTGTCAATCTAGATAATCAAATCTATGTCTCTATCTTAGGAGTCAATCCTACTCCAATAGTCAAGACAAACTGTCTCCCGATTTGAATTTATGGGCAACATAATAAATATAATATGAATCATTTGATCGTGGTGATTCCGTGGACTATAGATTTTTCATTTAAATTTCCAACTAGCACAAATTGTTTTCAGCACATAAAACAATCCTTATGATACAATTTCTTAGTAATTTAATATAAGTAATCAATAAACTATATAATCAATTGAATAATTTATTAAATATGATAAATTACTACATTTAAGCTCAAAAAACCTAATAATAATGTGGCTTAAAAAAGATTCATCTCTCTAAAAGGAGAAGCTTCTAACAACTAGTAGACGTGTATGAAAAATGAACTGATAACCGTCTTTAATAAATAGGAGACATTACATCAATCAATCATTAATCAACTAAACGAGCAACCCGAGAATCAACTACTCTAGATACCAGACCTTGACGTCACTTCAAGTATGACCTCTCTCTTACATATTTTCTCCATAATCATCTATCTTACTAAAGCATTGACTTACACAAGGTTTGGTGCCTTTGTCTTGCAAATAATCCAGCCATACAACTCGATCTATTCCTCAGCCGGGCTACTCATACAGAAACTAGAAACTTTTTGTAAATAAATAAAAGAGAAGCAATGCAAGATTGTTCCTTGGGTGAAATAACACGAGAGCACTCTTAGTCTTCATCAATTAAACTTGGCAAGTAGCAGTGATGATAGCTCTGCATGTCCAGCTGGACAATTGGTATCTATATACTTTGTCAACTTGCCCTCCTTTTGATCATTCATACACAATATTATTTATAAGTAAAGTTTGGTTTTTAAGACATACTGAATATATTCATAGTTAAACCGAACCATCCTTCTGTATTGATTCCATACTACCATTCACATCTTTGCTATTTTAAACGTAAAAGTGAAGTTTACGCTTCGTTAATTATAGACCATTTATTGATTAACTTTTTACCTTTAATTTAATTGAAGGACGATGCTGTGCCTCCACTTTCTATCTACACTTTTATTGTCCTATATATAATAAAAGTAAAGCAAGAGATTAAAAAAATTTAAGAAATGGAAAATGGAAAACAACTTGAATCTCCACTCTTTTTCTCCTTTTCATCACAAACTGCTTATACAATACCAAAATTACAATTTATTTTATTTTGATTTTAGTTTTTTATTTAATTTTTTTTTGTCCTTTTCAGTCTTTAAAACTAAAATGAAGATTAAAAGAGACAAAAATTTAAATGGAAGATCAGAGTTAGAGTTGCTACAATTTCAAAGCTCTTGCGGACCGAATTTTAATTTGATTTGTATTGTTATTGTTGTCAGTACATGAGGACGTGAACTCGAACACGCTCAAACACATTTATCCTCATATTTAAGGAGTTAAGGAGAGATTATGAATAGTTCTAAATGTTGTATAAATTTTTTTTCAAAACTCTCTATCTATAGTACTCATTTTCATGTGTAAATCATTGTACATTTATTTAAATATTCATTGGACTAGGGGTGAGCGTTCAATCGAGTCGAGTGAAAAAGTTTCGAGTTCAGGAGTCCTATTTTATCATCCTATCTCGATTTGAAATTTTTTTAATCAAGTCAGATGAAATGAAATTCAAGTTGAGTCGAATCAAGTAAAATTGTTCAACTTAAAAAATTAAACATGTTAAATTAAAATTTTATTACAGTATAACTAATTCCATGTTAGAACACATAAATTTGAAACTATATATATTTGAAAACTTTTTCAAAGAAAAATAAAAAAAATACACTACTATGATAATCTTGAATCGTTAATTCTTATTTAGGTCCCTAAAATTATTATTCTATAAAAATTTTTATTTTTTTAACTTTCTCTATATATTTTTAATTTTTTTAAAAAATTTTATAAATATTTTGAATTTTTGAAAATTATTTTAATTTTTTTGTAATTTTTTGTTGAGAGAGACCAATTTGCTCATTTTCAAACTTGACAGGGACCAAAAGAGTATTTACACCAATCTGTTATTCAAATTATTTGAGTTATTCGAATAGTAAAGTTTAATTCAATTTAAACTTAAAACTCGAATTACTTATTCGAGTTAACTCGATTAACTCAAAATTTAAATTTTTTTTAATCCAATCAAAGTTTGTTCACCTATATTGTAGACTAACGTGGATATTGCGGATTCTATCTATCTGCCACTAGTTGTTAATTAAGGGAACAAATCATGGTTCTGAAATTGCTGAGGAACTATCCAAAAGAGATATGGCATTATAAAATAATAAAAAGAACGAACAGAAGCACCAAGTATTCTCTTCAAATCATGCTATCCGTTCACTTATTTTCAACCATGTAGAATGAGATTTTAGCGATGTGGGATTAATTTTGGTTTCAAATATGCCCACAAAAAGCCCCTAGATTCCATCCATTCGCCAGCGTTTCATATGCCCTTTTTTATTGAACGGTAACGGAGGCTAAAGGAATATATATAGCTGAAAAAGAAATGGAATAAGAATTGGTCCCTTCTTTCTTTTTTACTTTGTTTATATTTCTTTACTTTACTTTCTTTCATTTTCTTTTTCGGGTTTATTCATTAAACGTCCGCAAACTATTACTAAGATTCTAAATTGGTCCTTAAATTTTAAAAAAATATAGTATCGGTATTGTATCAATTAGATTCTTCATTAGCTAGCTATCCAACCCAGATTTAATGCTATATTAAATTGTAAACATGTGTGTATTTATCACATGGATAATTTGAATTTGACATATTAAAGAACATGATATTAATAAAATTTTAGGACGATTACTTTTTTTTTTCATTTTTAACACATCATACTTAAATTGCCCATATAGTAGGTACTTATGTGTTTACTATTTGATCTATATTTTAAATATGCTTCACATCAAATTTGAAGTGATATTTAACGCCTAAATTTACAATTAAATTGATAGAATTAGAAAATTTGAAAATTTGAAAACAAATTTAAAATAGAGGTCATAACTTAAGGGTTTCTTATGAAATTAACCCTTTGTTTTTTCATATTCACTTCGGAACAATATTAAACAAAATATTAACTACAAGTATAAGTTTGACATGAAATTAATTTTTTAAATATAATAAATATGTGTTAATACCGAAAAATAATACCTAAGATAAGACTTTGTAGTAAAGGTGAATAATATGGCAAGCAAGGAAGTCAGCTTTCATCAAATGTGCATGTGAATTTGACTTAATTCACTTCCCTTTTTCATGTAAGAAGCTATAAATATGTGTTCTTAGCAAGTTTTCTTTGCAAATCATACATTCCATTTCTGGGAACAAAATCAGATTATTACACAACAGGGGAGTTGTGCAATCTAAAGTTTGTCTGAAGATGGAACATCAATTCAAGCAAACCAGGTATGTATGTATGCATCTATCACTCTTTATTTTTGTTCTATAATTTGCATATTCACATAACAATTTTTTAATTTTGTGTATTTTTATCGTAATATAATCTTATTTAAAGTATCCGTACCTTCATTCTTCCTACTTATATGTAAGGAGTCCGTTTTCCGACCAACGTCGATTTGGTTCTTGGCAAAGAAGAATTAGTTATCAGATTCTCCCCCTTTTTTTAAAACTAGATTCTTGTTAGATTAAAATTTAAGCAAAGAGAAAAAAAAAACAGTATCTGAACTGAAAATATATATTCTGGAACGAACTGTTTTTAATGTATCTAAAGTACTGCAAATAAGGTCCCCAAAATGACAATAAAACATCACAAAATGTTGAACCTAAAGTAGTGTTTTTAATGTGGAACAAACATATAAGTGTCTACATATATTCATATTCCACATTCATTTTGACTCTTTTTTTTTTTGGTTGTTTCCTTAGAAAACAGAACTGGTTCCAGAAGCAGTTTTCAAGTCGAAACGGTGAAGATAATCGTCCGAAACCAGGCGCACATGAAGCCGCCATTGCGGCGGCTGCATTTGCTATTCAATCAGTCGAAGAGGCTAAAGCAGCGAAGCTCAAGAGAGGGAGGTTCAAGAAAGAAAATAGCAGGAATGGTGTGCTTCATTCTAATAGAATAACCACTCAATTCTCCCTCAAGAAAACTAAAAGTGCAGGTAATTTTTCCAACAATTTTGCATAAACTTTTATAAACATGTCTATTTTTTGAAGAAACTAATGAAAACTAATGTAAAAAAAAACAGTGGAAAATTCCAAGGATAAGCCAATGAAACATAAATGTAAGGAAGTAGAAAGAGTACATTCATATTCCAAACCAAGCTCTCAATCTGCTACAATTCCAATAGCACCAGGAGATGAATGGTAAGTATTAGTTCGCTTGATTCATTTAATTATTCTCGAACAGAGTTTGAGTCCTAGTAGCTCAAGCCATCAAGTGAGCGAGTGCAAGTAAGTTTTTAATATTCTGATACTAAATTACGATTTTTATGCCAAATAAAGATATGTTCTTAAATGCTTTAACAAGCCTAAAATCCTTTAAACTAGCTAGAATTTTCGACCCTTTTCATCTAACTTTAATCATCTCAGGTATGACAAGCTGAAATCAGTTGTTTGCGGAGGTGACAAGTTGCCCAAAACCTACGGTTAAAACTTATTGTATGTGCTCCACATAAATATATTCAATTTTTCCTAACTTCTTTTCATATATTTTATGGGCTTTTAGAGATTTATATCTTCGTACAATATTTAAATATGTGTTAGGCATAAAATGCCATATTAGATTTGTTTAAGGGTTCACATTTTTATTTTATTTTGACTTAGATAAATATGAAGTATATTGATATCATATATAAATCTAATTTAACTCATTAATACTTTAAAATTTTTGATGAGTCGAAGTAATAGATACTAATACCATTCTTGATTGTTGAGAGTGCAGAAAACACTGGAGCTGCGAAGGGCAAGAAATGTACAAGATTTACAAAGAAAACAGGACAGTAATTTAGATTCATCACTATGTGTGAAAATATATTAAGAGATTGTTAGAAAATATAAACATCACATATATTATATACTTAGTTATATGTTATTATTATTTAATATCATAATAGGTTAACTTAAATTAAAAGTGATCTAACAGAAATGGGATAATGAAATAAGCTTTTAAATTAATATATATATATAGAATCAACATGTTTATACCTACAACATGCAATAATTATTGATGTATTTTGAAAATAAAAACAGTTGTATTCAGTATGATACAATGAGCACTATTTTTTAGAATAATATATTATCTATTCTCAAAATACTCTAAATAAGTGCACCTCCTTTGTTTTTTCATTGGAAGTCCCCTTTTCAGTGGATTAATCTTGTCGTTGTTTTTAAAATTGTTTTTTTTTAGGTTGCTTTTACTCGAACCATTGGAGTTACCTAGAAGTTTTCTTGTGGTACAAGTTGGGGTTTTAGTCAAGAAGCAATAATTTGAAAGCTTTGAGACTAGAAGAGCTTTTGGGAATTTGATGTTTAAAGAATCTAATTATACGATATATAATGTGGTATTTATAGCAAATAAAGTTTGACAATTCTCAAGATAAAAAATTCCCTCCAAGATAATGAGAAAGAAAAATCTCCAAAAATAATTCCATTAGCCTACAAAAATTTAACCAAATTAATTAGCTACACAATTATCCTAAATACATCAAAATGACATCAAGTCCAATCATGTGGATGTCTTTCATGTACTATCAACTCTTCAAGCTCGACAAACCCCAACTAAGCTTTTCAAACTCTCAAACATGCTTGAATACAAGGTTTTGGTGAACAAATCAACTAGTTGGCTTTGAGTGGGCACATACTTTAATTCAACAAGCTCATTCTCAACTAATTCTCGAATTAAATGGTGTCTGATATCAATGTATTTGGTTTTTGCATGTGGCAATAGATTCTTTGAAATGTTTATGACACTAGTATTGTCACAATAGTTCGTGACAACTTGTATAACAATCCCAAAATCCTTCATCATATGTCTCATTCAAAGTAGCTAAGCACAATAGCTACCAACAACAATGTACTCTGCTTCTAGTGTAGAAAGTGAGATTGATCCTTGCTTTCTGTTGTACCATGAAACTAAATTGGATCCTAAGTAAAAACACCATCCAGATGTATTTTTACAATCATCCATATTCCCAATTCAATTAGCATTACTATACCCTAGTGAACTTAGCACACTATCTTTAAATAACCAAATTCCAAGCTCAGGTGTTCCATAGACATACCTTATAATCCATTTAGATGCCTTGACATGAGATTCTCTTGGATTAGTCTAGTATCTGGAAACTATACCCATGCTAAAACACAAATCGAGACGACTAACTATGAGATAAATTAAATTTCCAATCATGTTTTTGAATGTGGTTGCGAAAATGGGTACTTCGTCAACTTTTGTACATAAATTTTCATTAATAGCCATATGTGTCCTAGCAGGCTTAGAACTCTCAAGTCCAAACTTCTTCACCATATTCCTTGCATATTTTTCATTAGATAGGAATGCCCCATTCTCCAATTGCTTGATTTGGGATTCAAGGAAATATGACAACTTCCTTACCATGCTCATCTCAAATTTGCTTTACATCATTTTTATAAATTAGTCCTTTGTAGTTGTTGATGTAGCACCAAATATTATGTCATTAACATAAATTTAGGTCATAGTTGTAGTGCATTTGTGGCTTCGAATGAATAAAGACCTACCAATTGACCCTCTTTGAAATCTTTGGGCAATTAGAAATTGAGATAGCCTTACATATCTAGCTTGAGGTGCTTGTTTTAGACCATACAATGTCTTACTTAGTTTGTAGACATGCTCTGGGTTTGTTGAAGTCTCAAACCCTTTAAGTTGTGCTGCATAAAGTTCCTCCTTTAAAAATCCATTTAGAAATGCACTCTTAACATCCATTTGCTACTGTTTGATGTTAAGATGTGTTTCCACAACAAGTAACAATCTAACTGCTTCAAGTGTAGCCATCGGAGAAAAAGTTTCTTCAAAATCAATACCTTCAACTTGAGTATACCATTGGGCTACGAGTCTGGCCTTGTTGCAGATTATGTTTTCATGCTTGTTGGTATTTTAGTAAAAAATATGAAACAAAAAAAATGTGAAAGAAAAAATATTTTGGAAGCACACTATAATTTGTTGTATTATTTAGATTATATAGTTAAAAAAATAACAAAATATATCCTGCTAATATCCAGCCACTTAACTTACTCCTAAAATCATGCCACAAAATAAAAAATCCCTAAAAACTTGGTATACAGACCTATTATTCAGCAAGTCTAAGGCACATTCTCAACACTCCTCCTTGCCTTAGTAATTGCAAAAGCCTGATTTATTTCTTAAAACTTTAAATCTAACTTTTGGAAGAGCATTGGTTAACATATCTGCAATTTGATCTTCAGTCTTGCAAAAAATCGACTTGATTTTACCAATCTTCTGTTCTTTTTTCAAATGATATTCATCAATCCTGTTGTACCAAGTCCCAAGAGCTTGTTTAAAATTGTATAAGGCCTTGTTTAACATGTAGACTTTCTCCTCTTGTCTCTCGACTTGGAATTTCTCGGACTGCTCTTCTCTCATTGCTTCAATCCACTTGTCATGTTTCTTAGCTTTTTTAAACTCAACATACTTAAATATAGCAACATTACGCCTTTCATAAATTTTAGATAAAAATCTTGTGTCACAAATTGGAACATCATCTATGTTGTCATTAAAGTACTGAGGAGTCTGTAGTAATTGCTTCATTGTTGGCTTCTCCTCCATTAGATTTAGAGCAAAGCTTTTTCCTTTCATTTTTACTTTGAATATATCTCTACATTTTGAGTCTTTGATCAAGCACCATTTGTTTTCAAATATGACCTTGAAACCTTTTTGAATTAATTACCCAAGACTAAGAAGATTTTGATCAATGTTAGGCACATATAGAACATCAGTTATGTGTTTCAAACATGTTAAACTTTTAATAGCCACTGTTCCTTTTTCCTTAACTGGAATAAACTCACCATTTCCAACTTTTATTTGGAAATGATAGTTTTATCAAGTTCTTTGAAAATTGTTGGGTCATTGGTCATGTGATTTGTGCAGCCGCTATTGATCAACTAGGAACCATTGGAGAAACATGTTGCCATAAAAAGAACTCATCTTCTTGTTGCTCAATAGATTTTTTGCCTCTTCATGTTATTGAGACTTACAGACTCGTTCTATGTGCCCAATACTGCTACATTTTCTGCATTTGATATCAAGCAACCACCAACACTTCTTTGGAAAGTGATTTGTCTTCTTACAGTGTGGACATGGTGGATATGTCTCGTTGTTGTTATTATTGCTGGTCTTATCTTTAGTTTTCTAATTTTTACCTCACAAAATTTCAAACTTTGCCCGAAAAGCACCCTCTACTAATGCTTCTTGTCTCATCTTTCTCCTTTAATCTGAAGCCTACAATGCATTCACTAATTCTGCCAAGGATATACTTGATAAATCCTTAAATTCTTCTAATGAAGAAATTTTAGACTCATATTTTTCAGGCAAAGTGACAAGAATTTTTTGCACTAGTCTATCATTAGAAAAATCCTTACCCAACAATCTTACCTTGTTTACTATGCCCTTCAACTTGTCAAAATAATTTTTAATGATTTCTGTCTCTTTCATTTTCAACATTTCAAACTCTTTGATCAAATTAAGCACCTGCATATTTTTGTTCTTTCATTGCCCTAGTATTCTTTATTGAGGTAGTCCCAAATTTCTTTTACTGACCCCAAATTCATGATTCTTCTAAATATTTTGTTTGAACAGTCAAGAAAAGGCATTCTTTAGCTTTGGAATTCCTTGTATTCTTCTCTTTGTGAGTCTTTAGTTGATTCATTGTCGGATTTGCTGCTAATGACGAAACATCGAAGTCTTCTTCTACTGCTTCCCAAAGATCCATCGCATCAAGATAAATTGTCATTCTAACAGCCCAAACTTGATAATTGTCACCATAAAAAATTGGTAAAACAATATGAGAAAACGTTGTGTCAGCTTCCATGTCTAAAGCTTATGTGTTTCTCTCAACTCACAGATCCTTTAAGATAAGAGCTCTAATAACTATTGTTGGTATTTTAGTAAAAAATATGAAACATGAAAATGAAAGAAAAAATATATTGGATGCACACTATAATCTATAGTATTGTTCAGATTATATAGCTAAAAAAATAACATAAAATATATCTTGTTGATATCTAGTCACTTAACTTTCTCATAAAATCATGCCACAAAGTTAAAAATCCCTGAAAACTTGGTCTACAGACCTATTATTCAGCAAGTCTAAGGCACATTCTCAACAATGCTCATTTGTTTTATTCTGAAAATCTACTTTGTGTCAATTGTGTTACAATTAGTAGTTCTAGGCACTAACTTCCAAATCTTATTCCTCTTTAATTGTTTTATCTCCTCCTACATGGCTTGAATCCAATTAACATCCCTCAAAGCATCATCTACTTGTTTTGGCTCGATCTCAAAGGTGTAGCGAGCAAGTCTCACCATGGCTTGATAGTTTTGCCTTGGCCTAATCCTAAATAAAGTTCTACTCTTGTTTCGAATACTAAGCCATTAACTTATGAATTTCCCAACCACATAAATAATTAACTTATTGTAAATTGACAAACAATATAAGAGATATAGCGACGAAGCATGACAATCTTAAATAATCTATAAAATAGTTGCTACAATTCACAAGACAATTCAGAAGTTAAAAGTTATATGGCTAACAAAGTAAAATTAAGAAAAGTAACTAAATAAAACTCAAAGACTCTCAAAATAAAGGAAACACCTTTCTTCTGTTATTTAAAGGCTTTTTAGGACGAAATCTCAAACCAGTAGTGAAAAAATCAAAAAGTCCATTTATAATCGAAATAAAAAAAATTTAGCAAAACTGGGCCAAGACCATGGCTTGAAGAATCTACACCACTACCTTTTTACGCAGATTCAAACTTCTTCACTTTCTAACTTTTTACTCACTCCACTTATTACAAAATCGTTTTTCCTCTCTTGAACTAAATCCAATGCCTACAAAAAGACCTTGAAAAAATTATTTATTTAAAAGGATTAAAAATAATATAAAACATTAAAATAATCTAAAACTACAACTATTTGTAAAATGAACCTATTAACTCAAAATTAACTAAACCTTACTTAAGAATAATGCAAATGTGAGTGAATTAAGGTCTAAAATATGTAAAAAATATTTGCACATCTACTCTCTATTTTTATCTTTTATCGTTACTTTTTTTTTTACATCAACAACATATAACAACTTCTAAATTCCTAAAAAAAGATTAATTCATAATTAGCCCATCACTAAATTTTAAAAATTTAATTTAATCTCGAGATTAAATTAAAAATTCAAATAAGTCCAAACATTTTCAAAGACTTACAGACCAATCACCCTGAAATTCAAATCAAGGGAGTTGAACAAAATTGGGTGTCTATATTCTTTAGGAAAGAAAGTGAAATGGGGTTTTATGATTGAAAAAGGTTGGCTTAAGGGTATAAAAAGCCCTCAAACTTTTTCAAGAAAAGCAATTAAGTCTCTCTTTTTTTCACTCAATTGGGTATTTGATCTTTCAAAATGCATAAAAAATGCCCTTAAACTTAAAAAAAAATTAAACTTAAAAAAAAATTAAGCCCTTGCATTTTTTTGCACTTAATTAGGTACTTAAATTGTCAAAATGCATCAAAAAGGCCCTTTGATCGTTAACTTTAACAATTGACCGTTAAAGTTAATTGCTCCTAATTTTTTCAGTTAAAGCCACCCCGTGTCACAACCACGACGTGACATGTAGAAAAAAATTATAAATAATAAAAAATAATAAAAGTTATAAAAATATTAAATTTTAATAAAAATATAAAACTATTAAAAATTATAAAAAATTATAAAAATCGCAAAAATATAGAAGTTTTAAAATTTTATAAAATTGCAAGAAAATTATAAAAATTGTAAAGAAATATAAAATTCATAAAAGAAATTATAAAAATTATCGTGCCAAAAGAAGCATTTTATAATTTTTCTATAACATTTATTGATTTTTTATTTTTTTTATCATTTTTCGCCACATGTCACGCAGTGTTGCGACACGTGATAGCTTTAACTGGAAAATAATTAGGGTCGTTAACTTTAATGGTCAATGGTTAAAGTTAATGGTTAAAGGGGTTTTTTAATGCATTTTACAATCTTTAATGATTTTTATAAAATTTTACAATTTTTATATATTTTTTAATATTTTTTCCTAACTTTGAATAAAATTTAGTAACCTTTTATAACTTTTATTTATTTCTATTTTTTTTTATAATTTTATGTCACATGTCACTTGTGGCTGTGACACGGGATGGCTTTAATCGAAAAAAATTAGGAACAGTTAATTTTAACAGACAACTGTTAAAGTTAACGATCAAATAACCTTTTTGATGCATTTTGAGAGTTCAAGTACCCAATTGAATGCAAAAAAAAGGTGCTTAATTGTTTTTTTTTAATTTGAGGGTCTTTTTTATGCATTTTGAAAGTTAAAGTACTCAATTGAGTGCAAAAAAAAGTAGGAGCTTAATTTCCTTTTTTAAAATAAAAAAAAAAGTTAGAAAGCTTTTTACACCCTTAAGTCAAAAAGGTTTAATAAAGTTTTTATAACATCCCAAAACAATTTGGGGTTAGTTTAAAAAAATGAAACTTGATTAGGAGGACTAATTTGAAAATGATGTGTTTTCATTTAGTTAGGACCTAAATGGAAAAAGGGTAAAAGTGAATTAAAATATTAATAGTGAGTCTTGACCATGAGTAGACCTGCCCATGTGTAACAACCCTTACCCGAGTCCGAGGCCGGGACTGGGCATGAGGCATTACCTGACTTACACACATGCATACAATCATTTTCGAGTTACAAAATCTAGATCAAATTTAAAACTTTTCTCTCTTAATCTAAAAGTTCTTTATATGGGCCTACGGAGCCCAAATCACATTTTGGAAATATCCCGAGATTAATCCAAACATCTTTGAAAACTTTAAAAAATGTCACTTGAAACAGGGGCACACATCCGTGTGGAAAGGCGACAAGCTCGTGCTACCTTTTTTACCTAGTCATAGGGACACGCCTGTGTCCTGAGCCCGTGTGAATTAATTTTCAATTTCGAACCTACAGGGATTTTTACACGGCCTGACACACGCCCATGTCCATGGCCCGTGTCCCTCACACGGCCATGACACGCCCGTGTCTTAGCCTGTGTTTAAAAACCTTGACATTCTGTTTCTGACGTTAGTAAAAATTTAGGGGCACACGCCCGTGGCCGAGGGTCGTGTCCTCCACACGGCTGAGACACACAGCCATTTCACATATGCTTAAGTACCCAATTCATACCCTTTGCTATCCAAACATTGAAATTCACATGTTCAACTAGACCAACAATTTCGCATTCATGAAAAACCTTATTGTATTCATATAAAAACTTTCAATATTGGCCATTTTCATGGCCTTATACAAAATGAGTCAAATACTAAAGTAAGCCAACACATTTGGCCCCCAAACAATGTGACACTGAAACAAAATTAAAAGATCCTATACATGCCATAATCAAAACAAAAGAACTAACTATACCAAGTGCTTCAAATGATAGTGTGACTGGCTTCTCCGACGTAGACGATGATCCATGAGCTACTTTGGCAGCACTATAAGAAAATGGAAACGAAAAAGGGGTAAGCGTAAAGCTTAGTAAGTTGCATGTAAATAAACATTAACTAATTATCAAACCACAATATGCTCATAACAATTTCATAGCTTGTTCTCGAATACAATAAATAAATATAAGCACAACTTACTCATCACCATCCAATACAATTCATATAGCATGTATTGAGTCCACATCTAATACATCTCAAGTAGGTACCTGTACCACTCACCACATGGTCATAAATTTTCTTGTCTTGATATAAATCATAAATCTTCCGTTGAACCATTTAGAATACTACAGGATACCCAATAACCCAAAACATGGGATAAGATGTTGATGCCATGTCCTAGACATGGTCTTTCACTGGCTAACACATCAAGTCGATGCCATGTCCCAGACATGTCTTACACTGAATTTCATATAACAATGTCGATGCCATGTCCAAGACAGGTCTTACACTGGCTCTCATCTATCAGTGTTGATGCCATGTCCCACACAGGTCTTACATTGACACATAACAAGCTGATGCCATGTCCCAGACAGGTTTTACACTAGCTTGTATATCTCGAGGCCGATGTATGTCCCATACATGTCTTACACTGGCTCTCATGATGTGGCCGATGCATGTCCCAGACATGTCTTACACTAGCACACATATCACCCAATGTCATGGTATAAGTATCCAAGTCTATTCCAAATGTTCACCTAGAAGTTTTTATTACATAAATTCACATTCTCATCCCAACTCAACAATTTGTGCCAAACTAATTATATAATACATGATAACATTTAATTGCATTATTTACGTACAACTTACCTTGGTTTACAAAATGTGAACAATTAGTCAGCTTAATCCACAAGCTTGGCCTTCCCCCGATCCAAGTCTGATTTTCGTATTTCTTGATCTAAAATGGAAACATTTAGTCATTTAATCTTCAATTAAATCTAAATGCTCAATAAATTTATAATTTAGGTAAAATTACCATTTTTCCCCTAGACTCCATAAAATGACCATTTTACCCCTAGGCCGAAATCGATTTTTGTCCAATTTCCTAATTAGTCAAGCCTAGCCGAACCCTTCTTACTCTTATAGCAACCCAAAATTCCCATTATTTCAAAACATTACTATTTATTTTATAAACTTTACAAGATAGTCCTATTAGGGTTTTCATGAGAAGTCCTTTACAAAAGTTGTTTATTTCACAACCATAACCCATTTTCTTCCATAAAATTTTGGTCAAAAACTTATATGCTTTCATGGAAAAACCCTATACTCTCAATCATTTTGCAAAATAGTCCCCTTAATAGCTAGATTAAGCTTTAGGGATTCCAAAAACACAAAAATATAAAGAAAGACCACCAAGAAGACTTACTCGCAAGAGTTTGAGGCTGCTGAAAATTTCAAGCTTCCATGGCTGTTTTTCTTGAAAAAAAATCAGTGGAGAAAGAAGGAGAGAGATGAGAAAAATGACAACTTATCCTATTTGTTTTATTTTATTCAATTTAATCACCTAATTTCACCAAACATTGACTTTTCTATTCCTTTGTCTCCCATGGCTAGCCACCTCTCTCAAAAGGGTCTATTTTCCCTTTAAAGACCTCCACACTATGATTCATAGTCAATTTACACCTTTAGCTAACAAAAAAGGACTTTTGCACTTTATGCGATTTAGTCCTTTTTTCACAATTAAGCATGAAAT
The DNA here is from genome assembly GCF_007990345.1 of Gossypium hirsutum. Taxonomy (NCBI): domain Eukaryota; kingdom Viridiplantae; phylum Streptophyta; class Magnoliopsida; order Malvales; family Malvaceae; genus Gossypium; species Gossypium hirsutum. The sequence goes on along the minus strand of NC_053426.1, from coordinate 19,324,085 downwards.
CGCTAAAATTAATTCACCAAAATTTTCATACACTTACCTAATCATACTATAACACCAAAATAATAATAAAATAATTTCTATAACTCCGGAGTTGTGGTCTCGAAATCACTATTTCGACTAAGCCCAAAACCAGGCTATTACACCATGGGCCAGGTCGAGAAGGCCAACCCAAAAAGTGGGAGGGTTTTGGTAAAAATATAGGCCCGTAAAATAGGGTTTGAAAAATAAATAAATAAGGCCCGTTTAGAAAACGGGTCAGGCATTGGGTAAGGCTTTTTTTTGTCCCGGCTTCAATATAAAAAAAAAGTACTACTTTTATTGTTCTTACTACTTTTTTTTTAGTTTTTCCCCTATTTTCTTGTTGTTTTTTTTATTACTATTTTGCTACCATTTCACTACTATGTTGCTACTATTTTGTTGTTATTATTTAGATATTATATAACTTTTGTATTATTGTTAATTTTGTTACTATTTTAGAGGCATTTGATTGTTAAGTTACACCTATCTTAGTGCTATTTAAGTGTAAATAAATTTTTTAAATTTATTTTCAATTTGTTGAAAAATATTTATTTTAAAATTTTTAGTATTTTTTATGTATTATATTTTTAAAAAAATAATATAAAAAATTAATACGGGCGGGTTGGGGCTCGAGTTTTAACATTTTTTATCCGACCCAAACTTGAGAAAAATTTTAGGCCCATTTTTCAGGTCGGGGCCAAGCCTAACAAGCAAGCCTAAATTTTTTGTTGGGTCTGGCCCGGCCCATGGACACCTCTAACCATGAGTATTAATTATGATTTATAAAAATAAAATAGAAGAGTATTAAAAACTATAGGTTAAATAAAATAATTGATTAAAAGTATAAGTTAATAAAGAATAGACAAGCTGAGCACAAAATAGATATATACAATTGACTAAAAATAATAGGAATTGAGTTTTAGTATTAGTGGTTAAGAGTTTAAGAAATTACTTTGGAAGTTAAAGTTTGAACCCCACTTTTTGCATTTTTCCTCTTTATTTTTCGAGCAATTAAGAATGGAAACCAAGTTAGGATAAGAATTAATTATGGTAAAAAAATAAATATAATATAGGTTGTAGCCTAATGGTTAAGCTTGCTTTTTTTCTCGCTAACACACCTAAGTTCAAGCCATGCCAATCCCTTACCATTTTTCTTAATTTCGATAAAATGGTTTAATTGCCAAAATAGTGCCCTAAAGTTTGTTTAATCTTATCATTTAGTCCTTATCCTAACATAATAGGATATTGATTATCTTTTTCAAACTTATCTAGAATTCATATCTTATCCTTCTTCGAAATCCAAATAGAATGAAGGTTCCATCACCTTTTATCTTCTTATGCTAACTAGAATTCAAATTACTCATTCTCAAATCCTAATAAAATTTATTTTCCTTATTTCTATTTATTCCTTTTTCTTCTTCATCTTTTCCTTTGAAAATATTTTCTTTCCATTGTTAATAATTATTTTTGTTCCCGAATCAAAATCTATTCCCAGTTTCAACTTGTTTATCTGCCAATTGTTTTTTTGTCAATTACATCCCAAATTTTCATCAAAAGTTCAACTCGTTGGGATGTTGTGGTCGTCTTGTAAATACGACGCACACTCTACATTATCACTTAATTAGACTTTGAATCCATATTAAATTACACTTATTATTTTAGATTAATTATCAGTTAATTAGTGTTACAGTTATATACCAATTAAAACTAATATTTAGCACTATAAATATATTAATTAGCAAGAGATTTTCATTTCAAATAACATCTGAAGAATTATTAAAAAATATATTTTAGCATTATTTAATTGGTTTGTTTTCCATCAATAAAAAATGTATGATTTTCATTATTATTTGACATGTTTAGTTATTATTATTTACTATTATTTGATTTTAATAATATTTACATAATTATGAATGTTATTTATCATTTTGTTGTGAAATATCATATCAAAGACAATGAATTATTAAAGTAATGATTTTTTTAGATGAAATCTTAATTCATATTTAAATGAAAATTTATTTTATTTAAGTACTTAATATTTTACCATAAATTGTTTTCCATTTTTTTCATTTCCATTACTTTTAAAATATTATTTTATTCTCTCAGTTATTTTTATTTAATTAGTTAATATTTTTCAATCATTTAATTAGTAAATATATATTTTATAATTTATAAAAATATATTATTTAATAAATTTTAAAAATGAACGCAAAATTATTTGTATAATAGACCCAATCTGCTCGGGGCCATACAGATACAAAAAGAAAAAACCAAAAAATAAATATAATCAAATTAAATCCAAATCAGTAGTCCAAGTCCAATACAAATTCTAAGCCCAAATTTTAAACCCTAGCCCAAAATACAAGGATAGCCCGATTATACAAGCCTGATAGGCCAAAATTTTAAAGTTCTCAAAAAACCCTAGGTTTCCACAGTACCGCCGTTGCCTCCATGCACTACCACCGCAACATACGGCCTTCGCACACTCCGTACACCTCCACGTCTGCAAGCAAATGTAAAAACATCAGCACAGCAAAGAGAAAATTTTGCATTTTTCCTTTTTCATTCAGATATATAAAAGGCCACAAACAGATTGTATTTTTTTTACAGACCAAAATCAAAGAAATTACAAAAAAAAAAGATATTCGCAATAGAATATTTTCAAGGTAGTATTTTTGTTCTCGGTTCTTCCTTTTTCTCTTTGATTCCTTTTTGTGTTTATTTTCTTTAGAAAGAGGACAAACAAATAAGAGGGAAAGGCGAGAAAACCTTACCTTCTTATGTTTACACAGTCAAACAGAAGGGAGGAGGTGAGGTAGCCACCCCCGATGAAGGGTGGTCGGAGGCCGAAAGGCCCTTCGTAGGTTCGAGGCTTTCTGTTGGAGTATCGGGGTTTTTGGCCTTGAATCGAGCCTAGGGAGGACAAAACAGCCTTAAGGCCCCTTTTTTTAATCTGGCCGCCGTATAAGGAAGTCGTCGGCGGACGAACGAAGGGTGGTCTGGTGGCCAGAAATCGCATTGGCTAGAGAAACCAACCCCCTCTCTCTCTCTCTTTTTAGACACGAACGGAATGAATTTTAAAAAGAAAATTTGGCTTTTATAAGCCTGTGGAACGGCGTCATTTGGGGTTGAGTCCAATAGCCCCAAAACGACACCGTTTAGAGCTCAAACTGGGCACGACCCAACCTAATTAAGGGATCCGCGTGTTTTCTTTGAAAATGGGCTATTTAAGCTAAAGTCCTTCCTCTTTTACAGCAAGTTTCAATTTGGTATTATTTCATTTTTTTTATTTTTGTAATTTTATCCCAAAATTTCATTTGTGTTCCAATTTGGTCCTTGGACCGTCTTAGGGGTCAGGCACTTGAAACAGTGTCGTTTTAGGCTAACCCATAGTCCGACCTGACCCATTCTAGGACCCGCGTGTTTTAGCGCCTGGGTTTATTGCGCATTTAGTCCTGTCATTGTTTAGAATGTCACATTTTAGCCATTTTCAGTATTTATTTATTTATTTATAATTGGTACCCCTAAATTTCATTCTGATTTCAATTCAATCCTTGTCTATTTAACCTTTTTTCTACAAGCTGTTTCATTTATTATTTTGTTATTTGATTACTTATTAATTTAGTCTTAGTTTTAAACAGTTACCTTATTTATTTTATTTTGTTCATTTAATGTTTCATTTATTTCAGTTTTTCCAATTGTTCTTTTATTTTCCTTTTAATTTGCTTTTGTGTTTTTTTTTGTTTACTATTTTTTTACGTATTTCAAAACTTATGTTCTATTATTATTATTATTATTACTACTTTATGTAAATACATTTGTTTACCTAAAATTTTATGCATGTATCTTATTTTATCATTTACTTAGTTAAATATAATTTTAAAATTGTTATATTTTTCTTTAAATTTAGTCCTTTATTTTTGTTGTTTCATACACTATTTTCTTCAACATCCTTTTATGTGTTTATTTATTTATCCATTTATCCTATTTTGTTTTAAAATTGATTTTTTTGTCATGATTGATGTCTATTATATTGTTATTCTTATTATGATTCATTTGTTTCTCTCTAATTGTTAATCGTGGTGTTAAATCGATATATATTACGTGATCATTATCGCGGTGTATTATGAATCGTTTATTAGTGCACTCACATTGTTGTTATTCGTTAGCACAATTTTCAATTCACATGCATATTCAAATATTGTATTAATTTTCACCCAACTTCATAAAAAGGAAAATTTTCGAAAAAAACAAGCAATGTCCGATATTTGGGAGATTCGAGAAAACGTACCCTAACTTACGGGGTTTCAATTTTCCTGTTGAACCCAAATAACCAAATATTCTTTTAAATTTTAAAATATGTGAATTTCAAATAAAGGATAAATTTTGTATTTAGAAACTCGAGAAAGTCATGCACTAACTCACGGGGTCGCGATTTTTTTTCTTGTTGGATCTAAATTACCAAATACCCTTTAAAAATCAAAGTACGTTTTTAAAATAAAACAATTAAAAGGCAGGTTCATTTTCCAGGGTTCAAATGTCGTGTCCTAACTTACGGGATGTGATATTTTGATATCTCGAGACAAGAAAGCCTTTAACGTTTGTTTTCAATTTACTCAAGTTTTTTTTAACTCAACATCAATAAAGAAAGGATCGTGTTTTAAATTCTCTCCGAGTTTCTAATTTTCGACAATAAGACATTAATTAATCAACTAGGTACGAATTTTGAGCTTAACAAGGGTGCTAATCCTTCCTTGTACGTAATCGACTTCTGAACCCATATTCTCAAATTTCGTAGACTAAAATTGTTGTTTTAATAAATCAAAATGTTTTATTAAAATGATCAATCATGGGGTGACCTGGTCATACCTCATAAAAAAGGATTTGTGGTGACTCTTGTTTTCGTTTTCAAAATAAAATGTCTTTTCATTGAAACTTGAAAATTTGATTTAAAATACGATCCTTTCATTATATTTCAATTTGTTATCTTCGTGATCTTAGTCATGATACTTGCTTTGTTGGTTCAAGTCTTTAAATATTTTTGCATATTGCATTGCATGACCGCTCTGTCTTATCCTTTAAGTGGGAGTGAGAAACTAGTCCTTCGTGAGGTTTTCACCTCTGTATAAGGTGGTAGATCGCTTCCGGATACATCCGTACCTATGTCTTCGTGAGATTTTCATATCTGTATAGCCAAAGGGAAATGTATTCCCTTGAATTAAACTTGGTCTATATGAGCCTATAATGGGTGAAGATCGAGGAATCTGCTGGTTCAGGTACCCTGTCTTTTAGAACCGAACCATATGTAGTGACCTATAGGAGCCCACCCTAAGTAGAGCCACACCAAACCATTAGTGGTCGTCCGAATAGATGTGCTGCTTGTTATTTCTTGCTTGCTTTAATTTCATATGAATTGTACTAACTTGTGTTGTTTTTGCATGGCATTTCATCATAAAAAGGGTGTCAGTTCGAGTTCGATTACTAAATAGAGAACTTGTCATGGAGAACAGATTTTTTGATAAAGTGGAGGATAATACGGCTGTCCGTATATGGTCAGAGAAAACACAATTGGAAAAGGGAGATAGCTTGACAACGGGGTATACGTCAGAGTTATGGAACTTCACCTGTATCAGAGTGACACAGAATGATCTTCGAGAATTGAAGGAAATATGGGTCCAATGGGGTGATGAAGTCAAATAGCTATTTTACGGCACTTACGGTGATCTACCCTACTTACTCGACAACAAGATAGATATGCATCTGTTTCGGGCTTTGGCCCAATTCTGAAAATCCGTCCTACAGTTGTTTCACTTTCGGAAACATAGATCTAGTGCCCATAGTGGAAGAATATACCGCCCTACTTCGATGCCCAAGAGTTCAGGTTGACAAGGCCTATTCTAGAGCCACTAATGTTCCAACCTTTGTGAAGAAATTGATGAATATCGCAGGAATGAGTGAGCAGTGGGTTACAGCTAGAATCAAATAGAAAAGAGAAAGCAAATGTATTCCCTAGAGAAGTTTGCGAAATCTGATTTTGGCACACCCTGACATGAAGAAGAGAGTGGATGTTTTTACTTTAAGTATCTATGGGTTAGTGGTTTTCCCTAAGGCATTGGGGCATGTAGACGAGACAATTTTCTGATCTGTTCAATCGACTGGATAAGAGAGTTACGCCGGTTCCCGTAATTTTCCCCGAAACATTTAGGTCCTTGAATGTGTGTCAAAGAGCTGGTGAGGGTCGATTCATAGGATGTGTGCCACTGCTACTAGCTTGGTTCCATAGTCATTTCTAGAAGGTAGACAAGGTGTCATATTGGGTGTTCTCTGAGAATTACTCACCATTAAAGGAAATAGTGGCTACACCAAGACGGGATGACATATCAAGGGAAAGATGGATGGCGACCCTCCAAAATCTCCAAGAAGAGGATGTTGAGTGGAGAGCCCCTTGGTTGGCTCTCGACGAGATCTTATACCGATCTGAGGATTTTGACTGGGTCCCCCTACTTGGGATTTGAGGAGCCGTAGGATATGCCACTTTGCTCATGTTGAGGCAGTACTGATCCAGAAAGTTCATACCAATAACCCATGGGCTAGCTCAGTGCGAGTTTTCATATAAAGGGGATAACTATAAGAAGAAGGTACGAAAGATGTCCAACGCCTGAAATCAGACTCGCCAGATGAAGATATTGGCTATTGGTCTAACAACGACCCCTGAGTATAATGGGTGGCGGAGTAAGAGAATTAATGATAATATTCTCGAGCCAAATCAAGAGGGTGCATGGTCGATGGAAGAATATCTACAAGTAGTCCCCTCTGAGTTAGAAATCATAAAGCAGGACTTTGAGAGAATGAATTCAGAGCTCGGAAAGAAGATAGAGGAACCAGAAGAGGAGAAGATGCATCTGAGGCTAGATGTCGATGTTAAAAAATTAGAGACCGAGAAATGGAGAAAATGAAAGAATAAGGCCAAGGAAGATTCGGATAGCCTAAAAATGGATTACAAGAAGTTGCACCTATCGATGAGAACCGTGAGGTTAGGAAAAACGCCTGGACAATGGCGACACGAGATCCAAAAAGAGAAGGCCAAAGCTGATCGGTGGGAGAGAAAATACCAAGACGCCCAAGGTAAAAAAGAAGCCTTAGAAAAGAGTCTGTCAGAAGCACAAAATGAGAAGATCGGGTTAAAGGCCAGAATAGCCGAACTAGAAAAATTGCTTAATCAGCATCGTAGTCATAACTCTACAATGGAGCTGAAGGCGACCTTGAATGAGATTAAAGAGCTGAAAAGGAAAGTCGAAGAACTCAAGATTGTATTACAAAATAGTGAGCTCCAAGTTGAGCTTCTTGAAGCAAGTAATAAGCGGTGTAATGAGCAACTCCATTGATCTCAGGGTCAAATTAGGGACAGAGACTACATTATGGGTGAGGCCGTGGCCTAGATTCGAGAGGTGGCCAACTGTCTACAGACTTTAGTAGTTCAAGCAGATGTATTGAGTGTGAAATATGAACTAGAATCAGACTGGGGCCAAGAATTGGCTTGGTTGCTTAGGAAAGTTAAAAATTTGAGCATTAGGGCTTGGCCGTATTTGTAATCCATTTCTATGTAAAGAATTTTTTTTCTAGTAAAGTGTTCTAAATTGAATTGAATTGAATCAGAGTCGATGCCTTTTTTCTGCATTCATGCATTTGCATTCCATCGCATCATATGCATTAATTTTCACAAAAGACCCTAATTTAAAAAAACCATTTCAGTAATCTAGAAACCGACAAAAATCTACCAAGTACGTATCCTTACGTTATAAGAAGAAAGACTAAAGCGATGGTCAAAAGACTAGAAAGGTTGGAACAAATGCAGAAGGAGATGCAAGAACAGATGCAAGCACAAATGCAAGAGTAATTAGCTAAAATCCAATAAGATATGAGGGGCCAAATGATGGAATCACAAAAGGAACATGATGAACCAGCTAACACAACTGCTGACTAGCGGACAGGAGAAAGGAAAAGGCCCTATGGTCAATACTGGAGCTGACAATGAAGATCCTCTTTACCCTCTTAGTTTTACCCCGAAAAACACTCAGACACAAGCCAAGGTGTGCATACGATGGCCATCCGTTACAATCAGGCCCCAACAATTTCAGGCCGGTGCTTCAATACCAATTAACTATCAAGTAGGCTCAGGCTCTAATCTAGGGGATAACCCAACTAATCCCGTAGTCCCTGATCTGGATGACATGGTAGAGGCCAAAAAAGTGAAAGTAGAGCTTCCAAAACAATTAGAAGACTGATGTAAGTGGTTGGAGGAGAATTTCAAAGCAATAGAAAGTGCTAACTATAACTGTGGGATCGATGCTAAAGATTTGAGCTTCGATCCGGACCGATGCTTCCCTCCAAGTTCAAAACTCTCGAGTTTGAGAAGTATAACGGGACTAGCTGCCCCGAAGCTCATATTACCATGTTTTGTAGACGAATGACTGGATACATCAACAATGATCAACTATTGATTCACTACTCTCAGGAAAGTCTGGTTGGGGCAGTATCCAAATGGTACAACCAATTAAGCCGTACTATGATCAACTCATGGAAGGACCTAGCTTAAGCTTTCATGAAACAGTATAGTCACGTGACGGATATGACCCCGGATAGGATCACCTTGCAGAACATGAAAAAAATGAATGAGAGCTTTCGACAATACGCCCAAAGATGGAGGGAGGTTGCTATACAAGTCCAGCCATCTTTTCTAGAAAAGGAGACCCCCATGCTATTCATCAATACCTTAAAGGCTCCATTTATCACTCATATGTTAGGGAGGGCCACCAAAAGCTTTTCAGATATAGTGATGATCGGTGAAATGATTGAGAACGCGGTAAGAAGCGGCAAAATAGATGTAGGGGAGAGTACCAAGAGATCAGCCTCAAGAAAAAGGGAGAACAAGGTGAATAACATAAGCACGTACAACAAAGGTCATTCCAAGTCATTTACAGTGAGCCAACCAAAGACGGTAACCGCCAACCCTCAGAGCACCCCAAGACATGAATCTAATACGAGGATGAACATAGAGAGACTACAGTTCACGCCTATACCCATGACGTATAGGGAGCTATATCAGAACGTATTCGACGCGCACGTAGTGTCTCCTTTGTACTTAAAGCCAATGCAACCCCTATATCCCAAATGGTATGACGCAAATTCTCAGAGTGAATACCAAGCTGGAATCACTGGGAATTCAATTGAAAATTGCATTGCATTTAAAAAGTTAATTAAAAGATTTAATAAAATGGGGATTGTGAAGTTTGACAACCCATCCATGCCCAATGTAGCAAGAAACCCGCTACCCAATCATACCGAACAAGGGGTAAATGGGATAAACAAAAGTGAGAGCAAGAAAGTCAAATATGAGGTTACTAAAGTTAAAACCCCTTTGAAACGAGTTTAGAAGAAGATGATGAAAAGAGGGTTAATCATATTGGATTCAGAGAAGAGACCCGAAGAAAAGTGAAACTACTGTGAGTTCCATAATTAGGTGAGGCATGAAATCCAAGAGTGAGGGGAGTTGAGGGCCCTAGTGCAAGACATGATGAACAACAAAGAAATGGAGTTTTATGAAGAGGTTGAAAGCCCCAAAGAGGGAAATATATACGCGTCAGAAGGAGAATCGACGGTGCAGGTCCAAAAAGTTAATTACCTAATAGTCATCATATCACGACCCAAAAATAATGAAGCAGGAGCGCGAATGCCACCAAAAGTCATAATCTAAAAACCCGTAGTCTTCCCTTATAAAGACAACAAGAGGGTCCCATAGAATTATAACTGTAACGTGATGATCCCGGGAAAAGAGAAATCGGTTGGCGCTTCAAAGGAGGACCAAGATGTGGGTTCCTATAGGCGTAGAGGGAGGCGCTACGATTTAGTAAACGTAAGAGTGAAACCTGTAAAACAAAAGGATACAACGATCGAACAGAAGAAAGAAAGAACGACCAGACCTAAACCTCCTATTAACAAGCCGGTCAATGAAGAGGAGGCTAAAGAATTTCTAAAATTTCTAAAACACAGCGAGTACAGTATTGTGGAGCAGTTGCGTAAACAACTAGCTCGTATATCGGTGCTAGCCTTACTCCTAAGTTCGGAGGTCCATCGCAGTGCACTGATGAAAGTTTTAAACGAAACGTATATCGTTACTGATATCTCCGTCAACAAGCTAGACTGATTGGTTAGCAACATAAGTGCTGATAACTTTATCTTCTTTAATGATGATGAAAAACCACGTAGTGGTATAAGATCAACTAAAGCTCTACACATCACCACCCGCTGCAAGGGGTATACGCTACCAGGGGTGTTGATTGACAACAGATCACCCTTAAACGTCCTACAATAATCCATACTGAACAGATTGCCTATAGATAGCTCTCACATGAAAGCATGCCAAAATATAGTGAGGGCATTTGATGGCACAGAGAGAAAGGTAATGGGAAAAATTGAAATACCTTTTCTGATCGGCCCAAACATGTACGAGGTGGACTTCTTGGTAATGAATATTAAGCCTTTATATAACTGCTTATTGGGGAGACCCTGGATACATTCAGCAGGGGCATTGCCTTCATCGCTACACCAAAAGCTAAAATCGGTAACCGAAGGTCAGCTAGTAACAATAAATGCTGAGGAAGACATCATTGTAGCAGTTACCAGTGGCGCTCCGTATCTTGAGGAAAATGATGAAGCAACCGAATTTTCCTTTCGGTCTTTGAAATTTGTGAATGCGACATTCGTTACCGAAGGGAATAGGATCTTAATGCCAAAGATATCCAGGATTACAAGAATGGGCTTGCAGCCAACTGTTAGAAAAGGGGCCTTACTGGGAAAAGGTCTCGGGAGACATCTCCAAGAAAGGATTGAGGTGCCAATAAAGAAGGATAAATAAGACCACTTTGGCTTAGGGTTTAAGCCGGGCGCAAGACAAAGAAAGAAAGAACTAAAAAAGAAGCAAGAGAGAAGGAAAGCACAATTGAATGGGGAGGAGATCAACTGGGAACCAATGATCTTTCCTCATGTATCAAAGACTTTTGTGTCTGGAGGAATCATCCACCCTGAGCGGGATACGCCAAAGAAGGAAGCCATATAAGGAACGTTGAAAAATTTGGACATCAACGCCACATACGAAGAAGGGACTGGAGGAGAGAATTTGTCGGGCATTTGCCCTTATGAGCTGGGAAGTGTTCTGAACAATTGGACTGCAGAAGAGATTCCTGTAGTCTTTAGGACTAACACAGAGTAATGTTCAAAACACACTTATTGCTCTAGGTCTAGGAGTAATAAGAATCCTTTTTGTGAAATAGGCCTTTGTTCAAAATAGTTATTTCAATAAAATACATCTTTGCTATCATTTTTGAGCAGATATTCTTTCATTCTTTTCATTCATAATTACACTATGTAAATAATTATTCTTAGATTCTTTTATTCTTTAGGCTTTCCTTCAAATATTCTTTTATTTCTCATTTATAATAATATCATGCAAATAATTATTCTTAGATTCTTTCGTTCTTTGGATTTTTCCTTCACCTCCATAACAGGTCCCCAGATATCAACGATATGAGCGACGATGTTAATGACTCAGAGTCTCCTTTTGAGCGAGATATGTGTATAGATGATTCTCAGGGTTTTAAAGATGACCTAGATTGTGACCTATCTCCCGATTTGTTGAGGATAGTAGAACAAGATGAGAAAAAAAATCTTACCTCACAAAGAGTAAATAGAAATTGTGAGTTTAGGGGAAGAGAAAGAAGTGAAAATCGGAGCTGGTATCACCGCAGAAACGAAGCGAGACCTTATTGAATTACTCCAAGAATTCAATGATGTCTTTGCATGGTCATACCAAGACATGCCCGGGTTGAACACTGATATCGTGGTGCATTGACTCTCCATAAAGGAAGAATTTAAGCCAGTTCAGTAAAAACTCCGAAGGATGAGGCCCGTCGTATTGTTAAAAATAAAAGAAGAGGTTAAAAAGTAGTTCGACGTCGGATTTCTAAAGGTGGTAAAATACTCAGAATGGGTAGCCAACATCGTCCCCGTCCCTAAAAAGGATGAAAAATTATGAATGTGTGTAGACTATAGAGATTTGAATAAAGCCAGCCCAAAGGATAACTTCTCACTGCCTCACATTGACACTTTGGTGGACAACACAGCGGGTTACTCACTATTCTCCTTTATGGATGGTTTCTTAGGATACAATTAGATAAAGGTGCATCCTGAAGACATGGAGAAGACCATATTTGTAACTGTATGGGGAACATTTTGCTACAAGGTGATGCCATTTGGACTGAAAAATACGGGAACAACATACCAAAGGGCTATGGTAACCCTCTTCCATGACATGATGCATAAAGAAATCGAAGTTTATGTCGATGATATGATCGCAAAGTCTCGAACAAAGAAAGAGCATGTACAAGTCCTGAGGAAATTGTTCTTAAGATTGAGAAAATTTCAGCTAAAACTCAATCTAGCAAAATGTACCTTTAGAGACATGTCCGAAAAGCTGCTAGGATTTGTGGTTAGCAAGAAAGGGATCGAGATCGACCTAGACAAAGTCAAAGCCATACAAGAGTTGCCTCCACCGTGTACTCAAAAAGAAGTTTGAGGATTCCTAGAAAGACTAAATTACATCGCTCGATTCATTTCACAATTAACCGAGAAATGTGACCTCATTTTTTGTCTCCTTAAGAAACACAACCTAGGTGTATGGGACGAAAAATGCCAAAAGACTTTCGACAAGGCCACACAGTACTTGTCCAATGCCCCGGTGTTGATTCCACCTACCCAAATAAGCCATTGATATTGTATCTGTCGGTATTTGAGAATTTCATGGGATGCGTACTCAGCCAGCCTGATGAGTTGGGAAGGAAAGAAAGAGCTATTTACTATCTTAGTAAAACGTTTACTGAATGTGAGACAAGGCACTCAACAATCGAGAAGTTGTGTTGTGCCTTGGTTTGGACAACCCGAAGGCTAAGACAGTATATGTTGTATTACACCACTTGGCTCATCTCGAAACTAGATCCTCTGAAGTATATGATGGAGTCAACAGCTTTGAATAAAAGAATGGCTCAATGGCGAATTCTGCTTTCTGAATTTGACATAGTTTATGTGAACCAGAAAGCTATAAAAGGAAGTGCGATAGCAGATTTTTTTTGCCAGTAGAGCTTTGGAAGATTACGAACCTTAAACTTTGATTTCCCGAACGAAGACTTGATGTACGTTGCAGCCACTAAAAATGACTCTTAAGAAAACCACACTTGGAAGTTAAATTTTGACGGAGCCTCAAATACAATAGGTAATAGAATCGGGGTAGTATTAGTGTCCCCAAACGGAGATCATTATCCCTTCACCAGCAAACTGAATTTTGATTGCACAAATAATATGACAGAGTACGAAGCATGTATCATGGGTATCCGTGCAGCCATAGAATAAAAGATCAAAGTGCTAGAGGTAGATAAGGATTTTGCACTAGTAATCTATCAGCTTAAAGTTGAATAGGAGACAAGAGATCTCAAATTAATCAATTATCGAAAGATAGTTTTGGAGTTAATGGAAGAGTTTGATGACATCACTTTCTGCTACCTCCCATGAGATGAGAACCAGATGGCTGACTCCTTAGCTACCTTAGCTTCTCTGATCAAAGTAAACAAACAAGAGGACATGAAGCCTATCCAAATGAGTGTTTATGAGGCTCCGGCTCATTGCTGCAACATTGACGAAGAAGAGAAAAAAGATGATTACCCTTAGTATCACGATATATTGTGATATGTAAGGAGTCATGAGTACTCGGACCAGACAACTGAGACTGAGAAAAGGATGTTGAGAAGATTGGCCATTGACTATGTCTTGGATGGGGAGATCCTATACAAAAGAAGAAACGATCAAGTATTGTTAAGATGTGTAGATGCTGTAGAGGCTAAAAAAATCTTAGAAGAAGTCCATGAGGGCGTCTGTGGGACACACACTAATGTTTTTACAATGGCCAGGCAAATTATGAGATTTGGTTATTATTGGTCCACTATAGAAGGGGATTGTATCAACTACGCCAAAAGATGTCATAAGTGCCAAAATCTATAGAGACAAGATTCATGTGCCTCCTTCACCTCTTCACGTTATGACTTCCCCATGGCCTTTCTCAATGTGGGGCATGGATGTGATTGGGCCAATATTCCCAAAAGCTTCCAATGGACATCGGTTTATCTTCGTGGTCATCGATTACTTCACCAAATGGGTAGAAGCAGCTTTATACGCCAATGTCACGAAGTCGACAATAAGGAAATTCTTGAAGAAAGAAATTATATGTCGATATAGTGTAACACACCGAACCCGAGACCGTCACCGGAGTCGAACACGAGGTGTTAACAGACTTTAAACCACTTATAAAAAAAAATTCCCAGACACTGCCAATCTGCGTACTAGTCGCTTTAAAAATCATATCTTGAGTTCAGAAGCTCGGAATCCAGTTCCGTAAATTTTCACTGAAACTAGACTCATATATCCATCTACATATTTTTTCTAGAATTTTTGGTTGGGCCAATTAGTACAGTTTATTAGTCAAAGTCTCCCATGTTACAGGGATCGACTACACTGACCTTTGCGCATTACGACTTGGATATCTCTCTGAACAGAGCTTCAATACTGATGCCGTTTGTTTCTATAGAAACTAGACTCATAGAGGAATCTATACATATATGGCATGACTCCTAATTATCTCTGGTTAATTTATAATGAATTTCCAAAGTCGGAACAGGAAATCCAGAAACCGTTCTGGCCCTGTCTCACGAGAACCTGAATATCTCTTAATATACTGTCCATATGATTGTTTCGTTACTTTCCTATGAAAATAGATTCATCAAGGTTCGTTTACATAATTTATTCACTATTTAATTCCATTCCTACTATTTTTAGTGATTTTCCAAATCTACATCACTGCTGTTGTCAGCATCTGCCTTTAAGGTAGACTTTACCTATTTCATAGTTTCCATGATTCAACTAGCCCTTTTAGCATAAATAGCACAAATTATGATAGTGATTAACCATTCCCATGGCCAATCCTTGTTAAGCATATCCACACCTCTCAATAACTGTATCCATACCAAATGATGATAACATTATGCTCAAACATATATAAGCCATTTTCGCATGGCTATCCAAAATTATACAAGTCCAAAGGGTCCATGACCCCCAACAAAAAGGGTAGTCCTATACATGCCATTTCGAAGTTCAACCAAAATTGTACCAAAAAGGGGGGGGTTTGATAGTGTGGGTGACTTCGACTTCAAAATCCCGAGTCCGATAGCTGGAAAACCAAAATCTATAAAACAGAGAATCAAGGAGACGGAGTAAGCAATTTATGCTTAGTAAGTTTTGAGCAAGGGATTCCAGCACAACAAAAGTATAGCATTCATGTAGCTAAACGGATAATTTCATATGCACAATTTTTCAATATCATACTTACTTCACATTACCAACCCTTTTATTCATACACAAAGATCAACTTAGCCAAAGGCCGGTAGCTCATTTATCAACTGAGCGAACAACTAATTCAAAGCACATACGAAACATACCTCAATGTTGGGATGTTTCAAGCGTATTAACTGAAATTTTTACAGCAAGATCATTCATTCCCAAATCACGTACCTTCGGAATTTAACCGGATATAGCTACTCGTTCAAATGCCTTCGG
Source organism: Gossypium hirsutum (assembly GCF_007990345.1). Classification (NCBI taxonomy): domain Eukaryota; kingdom Viridiplantae; phylum Streptophyta; class Magnoliopsida; order Malvales; family Malvaceae; genus Gossypium; species Gossypium hirsutum. Next base: position 19,308,353 of record NC_053426.1, on the reverse strand, counting down.
GACATAGCCCGGTTATAGTAACTCGCACAAATGCCTTCGGGACTTAACCCGGATTTAGTAACTCGCACAAATGCCTTCGGGCTTAGCCCGGAATTAGTATCTCGCACAAATGCCTTCGGATCTTAGTCCAGATATGGTCACTTAGCACAAAGCCTTCGGGACTTAGCCCGGACATCATTCAAATAACCATGCACATTTAACAATAAATCATGGCACATTCGTATTTCATTTTCGTTAGCAAAACTCGAACACAATACACTTATCATTCTTGCAATTTCGGCTCAATAGCCACACACAAAGAGCATGATTTTGATTTGCTTAAAACATGATCTAATCAAATCATAATTTAAGCTCTTTTACTCAAGAACTTACCTCGGATGTTGTCGAACGATTCCGATAGCTATTCGACCACTTTTTCCTTCCCTTTATCGGATTTAGTTCCCCTTTGCACTTGAGCTTAATTAAACAAATAAATTGATTTAATCATTTGAGCATCGAAAAGAGGAACACAAGGCACTTAGCCCATATTTATACATTAGACATTAAAGTCACATATGTACGGAATCATGAATCAAACTCAACATTTTAGCTAATTTCCCCCTTGGCCGAATTTTCTAAGCCAAGACAAAAGCATCAATATGCTTGCCTCTAACCGAATACATGCAACACCAATCTCCTTCCTATGGCCGAATATGCATGTCTATGTTGGGGCCGATTGCAACACTTAATACATTCTACAAGTATGGTCACTTGTATTGACTAAACACCATTTTGTTTCAAGTTCAAAACTTGGCTAATACACACATATATACACTAGTAAAGCATCCTCTCCCTTTCCATCAATTTAACACATGCATTACTCATTAATATACAAAAATTATATTCGGCCTTAGCACACAACTTGCTAGCCGATTCTTCTCCATCTAGCAACCAATGCACATATGTGCTCACTCAAAAATGCTAAAAAGAAGATTCAAGAATCATCAATCCACCATCACATGCATCATTAACAAGCTTCATATTTAGCATGCAATGGCATTAACACAAAATCCACCTAGGCCGAATATCATCCCCATGACATAGCAAAGATTTGAACCATGGGCTAATTAGAACTCAAGCTAGCAACTAAAAAAAACATGCATGAATCTCATGGCACAACCTCAAACATACCTTGATCTAGATACAAGTATGGCCAAACCTCCTCCTAATCCTCTTCCAAACCAAACATGAAGCAAGAACTCCTTCCTCCTTCCTTAGAATTTTCGGCCAAAAGAAGATGAAAAAGGATGAACAAAATTTTTCTTTTCTTTTCTTTAACTCACGGCAATGGGGGGGAAACAACCACACACTTTTTTTTTGTTTTCATCATATTCCCTTTCATTATTTTATGCCCATGCTCCTTATTTTATCATACTTCCCATGAAACACTAACTCAACATGTTTATGACATGTTCTTGCCCATCACACTTGGTCTACCATGCTTGTCATGGCCGGCCACTACTAATTAGGGGGGAAATTGACATGCAAGTCCCCCCTTTTTATTTCATGCACTAATAGATCCTTATGCTTTGATCTATCACATTTCAAAATTTTCTCACATAAGTCCTATTTACTAAAATTCACCTACAATTAAACAAAATTGAAACACGAAATTTTCACACATGCACATGTACATATAATGAGCATCAATTATGACGGTTAATTATTTTTATGACTCGGTTTAGTGGTCTCAAAACCACTTCCCGACTAGGGTCAATTTTGGGCTGTCACAACTCTCCCCCACTTAAGAAATTTTCGTCCCCGAAAATCTTACCGGTAAATAAGTTTGGGTATCGTTCTTTCATCGAGCTCTCGGTTTCCCAAGTAGCTTCCTCGATCCCGTGTTTGAGCCATAACACCTTTACTAGCGGAACCCTTTTGTTTCGCAACTCTTTCACTTCACGAGCTAGGATACGAATCGGTTCTTCTTCATAACTCAAGTCAGATTGAATTTCAACTTCTGAGGGATTAATCACATGTGACGGATCGGATCTATAACGTCGAAGCATCGAAACATGAAGGACATCGTGAATCTTTTCAAGTTCAGGGGGCAAAATCAATCTATACGCAACCGGACCAACTCGTTTGGAGATTTCGTACGGCCCAATGAATCTCGGGCTCAACTTGCCCTTACGGCCAAATCTAAGTACCCTTTTCCAAGGCGAAACTTTAAGAAACACTTTATCTCCCACCTGATATTCAATGTCTTTTCATTTCAAATCCGCATACGATTTTTGATGATCTGTGGCTGCCTTCAGACTTTCACGGATTACCTTTACTTTCTGTTCGGCATCTTTAATCAAATCAACTCCGAAAATTTTACTTTCACCGAGCTCGGTCCAAAACAATGGTGTACGGCATTTACGACCGTACAAAGCCTCGTAAGGTGCCATCTTAATACTTGATTGAAAACTATTGTTGTAAGCGAATTCAATCAAAGGTAAATACCGTTCCCATGAACTACTGAACTCGAGGATGCAACATCTCAACATATCCTCAAGTATCTGAATTATCCGCTCGGATTGACCATCGGTTTGTGGATGAAAAGCGGTGCTAAAATGTAGCTTGGTACCCAAAGCTTCTTGCAATTTCTTCCAAAATCGCGAGGTGAATCTCGGATCTCTATCCGACACGATAGAAATAGGTACCCCATGTAATCTCACAATCTGAGAAACATACAATTCGACTAGTTTATCCAATGAAAAATCCGTACGCACGGGGATAAAGTGAGCCGACTTAGTCAGTCTATCGACAACAACCCAAATCGCATCCTTCTTACTTGCTGACAATGGCAGTCCGGACACAAAGTCCATTGTGACTCGATCCCATTTCCACTCGGGTATCATGATCGGCTGAAGTAATCCTGAAGGCACTTGATGTTCCGCTTTCACTTGTTGACATATTAAACATCTCGAAACAAAGTCGGAGATGTCTCGTTTCATACCATGCCACCAAAACCGACGTTTCAAATCGTTGTACATTTTCGTACTCCCCGGGTGAATTGACATTCGGCTACAATGGGCTTCGTTCAGAATCATCGAAATGAGTTCCGAATTTCTTGGAACACACAAACGACTTCTGAACCTCAAACAATCATCATCATCAATTTGAAACTCCGATTCCTTGTTCGGAACACACTCAGCCCGTTTTGCAACCAATTCATCATCAACTTTCTGGGCTTCACGAATTTGATGAATCAATAATGGTTTGGCTTTTAATTCAGCTACTAACACATTGTTGGGTAGAACAGACAAGTGCACATTCATCGCTCGTAAAGCAAACAATGATTTTCGGCTTAAAGCGTCCGCAACCACATTAGCCTTTCCCGGGTGGTAATCAATGACAAGCTCGTAATCTTTCAACAACTCAAGCCAACGTCTTTGTCGCAGATTTAAGTCTCTTTGAGTCATCAAATATTTGAGACTTTTGTGATCCGAAAATACATGGCACTTTTCACCAAATAAGTAATGTCGCCATATTTTTAAAGCAAATACGATGGCAGCTAGTTCAAGATCATGGGTCGGATAATTTTTCTCATGTGGCTTTAATTGTCTCGACGCATAGGCCACCACTCGACCTTCTTGCATCAATACGCAACCCAACCCAAGTAGGGATGCGTCACTAATAAATGACAAACTCTTTGCCTTATTCGGGTTGCACTAAAATTGGAGCTTCAGTCAAATAAGTTTTCAGTTGATCGAAACTTTTCTGACATTTCTCCGTCCATTCGAACTTAACATCCTTTTGAAGTAGCTTCTTCATTGGTGTGGCTATCATCGAGAAACCTTTTACAAATCGTCGGTAATAACCGGCGAGCCCCAGGAAGCTCTGAACTTCGGTAATATTTCTTGGAGGCTTCCAGTTAAGTATGGCTGAAATTTTGCTCGGGTCAACTCGAATACCCGATGCGGATACCACATGACCCAAGAAGCTAACCTCTCTTAACCAGAACTCACACTTACTGAACTTAGCATATAACTGCTTATCCCGCAAAATTTGCAACACTAGTCTCAGGTGCTCAGCATGTTCGGTCTCATCTCTTGAATAGACCAAGATGTCATCAATGAACACAACTACGAACCGATCCAAATATGGTCTGAAGATCCGATTCATCAAATCCATAAATACCGCAGGGGCATTAGTGAGCCCAAACGGCATCACTAAGAATTCGTAGTGACCATATCTCGTTCTGAAGGCAGTTTTGGGTATGTCCGAATCTCGAATTCGCAACTGATAATAGCCCGATCTCAAATCTATTTTTGAGAACACTGAGGCTCTTTTTAGTTGATCAAACAAATCATCAATACGCGGTAACGGATATTTATTCTTTATCGTCACTTTATTCAGTTGACGATAGTCAATGCACAACCTCATGGTTTCGTCCTTCTTTTTCACGAACAATACTGGTGCACCCCAAGGTGAGAAACTTGGTCGGGCGAAACCTCTATCCATCAATTCTTGCAACTGAGCTTTCAACTCTTTTAACTCGGTTGGTGCCATACGATACAGAGCTATCGAAATCGGCGTAGTCCCAGGTACAAGCTCAATACCAAACTCTATCTCCCGAACAGGTGGTAAACCCGGTAATTCTTCAGGAAAAACATCCGGGTATTCACAAACCACCGGCACAGATTCAGGTTTCTTTTCTAATTCTTTGTCATCAAGTACATACGCAAGGTATGCTTCGTACCCTTTTCTTACATATTTCTGGGCCAACATTGAGGATATTACAGCTGGCAACCCCTTTAAGTCCGTAGACTCAACTCGGATTATCTCGCTATTTGCGCACCTCAAATCAATAGTCTTGCTTTTGCAATTCACAACCGCATCATGCGCGGTCAACCAATCCAAACCAAGAATAACATCAAATTCATCAAACGGCAAAAGCATCAAGTCTGCCGGAAAACAGGAACCTCGAATTACTAGGGGACATTTCTTACACACTTTGTCGACAAGCACGTAACGACCCAAGGGATTTGACACCCGAATTACGAACTCAGTAGACTCAATAGGTAAAGTCTTACTGGATGCTAAGGTTTCACATATGTAAGAATGAGTAGAACCGGGGTCAATCAAAGCAATTACATTAGTATCAAAGAGAGTAAAAGTACCGGTAATAACATCAGGCGAAGAAGCATCCTCGCGGGCACGTATAGCATAAGCTCAAGCAGGCGCACGAGCCTCGGATCTGGCCGTAGCATCTCTAGATCTTCTCTGACCACCACTAGCATTGCCCGTATTTCCAGATGGTCTATCTCGAGCAGTGGTAGCACCCGGTTTCCCACTCTGATTTACATTCTGTTCAGACAACCTCGGGCAATCTTTAATGAAGTGGTCAACTGATCCGCACTTGTAACAGGAGCGGTCAGGGAATCTACAACTCCCCGAATGCCATTTACCGCAATATTGACATTTCGTTCTGTCTCGACGTTCATTCCCAACACTGGCGACCGAAGTGCCTCGTGTACCCACAGGGGGTCGATCACGATCTCGTCTAAAAAGGCCCGAAGTGCCTCTAGACCGGCCCACATCATCTCGAAATTTCTTCGATGTCTGTTGAAGAGACTTTCCCGAGGATCTTTTACGAAACTCTCCAGTTCCCACATCAACTTTTTGTTTTTCTTTTCTAAGCTCTTCGGCTTTACAAGCTCGCTCGACAAGTACTACGAACTCTCGTATTTCAAGAATGCCCACGAATATTTTTATATCTTCATTCAGCCCATCCTCGAATCGTTTACACATGATAGCCTCAGATGAAACACATTCCCGAGCGTACCTACTAAGTCTAACAAATTTTCGCTCGTAATCAGTAACTGACATAGAACCTTGCTTAAGCTCAAGAAATTCCTTCCGTTTTTGATTAACAAATCTCTGACTGATATACTTTTTCCGAAACTCAGTTTGGAAAAACTCCCAAGTTACTTGCTCTCGGGGCACAACAGAAGTCAGAGTACTCCACCAATAGTAGGCAGAATCGCGTAGCAAAGAGATAGTACACTTTAGGCATTCATCGGGTGTACAAGATAGCTCATCGAGTACCCGGATAGTGTTGTCCAACCAAAATTCAGCTTGCTCGGCGTCGTCGCTATCCGTAGCTTTAAATTCAGTAGCCCTATGTTTTCGGATTCTGTCAACTGGGGGCTTATTTGACCTTATTTGGTCAGTTTCCGGAGGTAGTGTAGGTGCGGGGGTTGTATTAGTCAGGAATGGAGGTTGTGGAACAGCCGTATTAGTTCGAATGTATTGGTTGAACCAATCATTCATCACGCTATAGAAAGCTTGTCTAGCTTCATCATTCGGATTACTAGCATTAGGTTGAGAGTCCGCCGGCGCTGTCCCTTGTGCGGGAGCAGGCGCTACACTCTCAAGATCATCAGCTACCGCTCGGTCAGGATCGGGATCCATTACTATAAATAAACACATTTACAATTGTCAGAAATCACCACACTATCAAATAATCACATAAAATGGCATGTATAGCTAGACCCAACGCATTACGGTAGTCCTAGAATCGACTAAACCGTAGCTCTGATACCAATCAAATGTAACACCCCGAACCCGAGACCGTCACCGGAGTCGAACACGAGGTGTTAACAGACTTTAAACCACTCATAAAAAAAACTTCCCAGACACTGCCAATCTGCGTACTAGTCGCTTTAAAAATCATATCTTGAGTTCAGAAACTCGGAATCCAGTTCCGTAAATTTTCCCTGAAACTAGACTTATATGCCCATCTACATATTTTTTCTAGAATTTTAGGTTGGGCCAATTAGTACAGTTTATTAGTCAAAGTCTCCCATGTTACAGGGATCGACTACACTGACCTTTGCGCATTATGACCTGGATATCTCCCTGCACAGAGCTTCAATACTGATGCCGTTTGTTTCTATAGAAACTAGACTCAGAGAGGAATCTATACATATATGGCATGACTCCTAATTGTCTCTGGTTAATTTATAATGAATTTCCAAATTCGGAATAGGAAATCCAGAAACCGTTCTGGCCCTGTCTCACGAGAACCTGAATATCTCTTAATATACTGTTCATATGATTGTTTCGTTACTTTCCTATGAAAATAGATTCATCAAGGTTCGTTTACATAATTTATTCACTATTTAATTCCATTCCTACTATTTTAGTGATTTTCCAAATCTACATCACTGCTGCTGTCAGCATCTGCCTTTAAGGTAGACTTTACCTATTTCATAGTTTCCATGATTCAACTAGCCCTTTTATCATAAATAGCACAAATTATGATAGTGATTAACCATTCCCATGGCCAATCCTTGTTAAGCATATCCACACCTCTCAATAACTGTATCCATACCAAATGATGATAACATTATGCTCAAACATATATAAGCCATTTTCGCATGGCTATCCAAAATTATACAAGTCCAAAGGGTCCATGACCCCCAACAAAAAGGGTAGTCCTATACATGCCATTTCGAAGTTCAACCAAAATTGTACCAAAAAGGGGGGGCTTTGATAGTGTGGGAGACTTCGACTTCAAAATCCCGAGTCCGATAGCTGGAGAACCAAAATTTATAAAACAGAGAATCAAGGAGACGGAGTAAGCAATTTATGCTTAGTAAGTTTTGAGCAAGGGATTCCAGCACAACAAAAGTATAGCATTCATGTAGCTAAACGGATAATTTCATATGCACAATTTTTCAATATCATACTTACTTCACATTACCAACCCTTTTATTCATACACAAAGATCAACTTAGCCAAAGGCTGGTAGCTCATTTATCAACTGAGCGAATACTTATTTGTAAGGGCTCAACTAATTCAAAACACATACGAAACATACCTCAATGTTGGGATGTTTCAAGCGTATTAACTGAAATTTTTAAAGCAAGATCATTCATTCCCAAATCATGTACCTTCAGAATTTAACCGGATATAGCTACTCATTCAAATGCCTTCGGGACATAGCCCGGTTATAGTAACTCGCACAAATGCCTTTGGGACTTAACCCGGATTTAGTAACTCGCACAAATGCCTTCGGGCTTAGCCCGAAATTAGTATCTCGCACAAATGCCTTCGGATCTTAGTCCAGATATGGTCACTTAGCACAAAGCCTTCGGGACTTAGCCCGGACATCATTCAAATAACCATGCACATTTAACAATAAATCATGGCACATTCTATTTCATTTTCGTTAGCAAAACTCGAACACAAGACACTTATCATTCTTGCAATTTCGGCTCAATAGCCACACACAAAGAGCATGATTTTGATTTGCTTAAAACATGATCTAATCAAATCATAATTTAAGCTTTTTTACGCAAGAACTTACCTCGGATGTTGTCGAACGATTCCGATAGCTATTCGACCACTTTTTCTTTCCCTTTATCGGATTTAGTTCCCCTTTGCTCTTGAGCTTAATTAAACAAATAAATTGATTTAATCATTTGAGCATCGAAAAGAGGAACACAAGGCACTTAGCCCATATTTATACATTAGACATTAAAGTCACATATGTACGGAATCATGAATCAAACTCAACATTTTAGCTAATTTTCCCCCTTGGCCGAATTTTCTAAGCCAAGACAAAAGCATCAATATGCTTGCCTCTAACCGAATACATGCAACACCAATCTCCTTCCTATGGCCGAATATGCATGTCTATGTTGGGGCCGATTGCAACACTTAATACATTCACAAGTATGGTCACTTATATTGACTAAACACCATTTTGTTTCAAGTTCAAAACTTGGCTAATACACACATATATACACTAGTAAAGCATCCTCTCCCTTTCCATCAATTTAACACATGCATTACTCATTAATATACAAAAATTATATTCGGCCTTAGCATACAACTTGCTAGCCGATTCTTCTCCACCTAGCAACCAATGCACATATGTGCTCACTCAAAAATGCTAAAAAGAAGATTCAAGAATCATCAAACCACCATCACATGCATCATTAACAAGCTTCATATTTAGCATGCAATGGCATTAACACAAAATCCACCTAGGCCGAATATCATCCCCATGACATAGCAAAGATTTGAACCATGGGCTAATTAGAACTCAAGCTAGCAACTAAAAAAACCATGCATGAATCTCATGGCACAACCTCAAACATACCTTGATCTAGATACAAGTATGGCCAAACCTCCTCCTAATCCTCTTCCAAACCAAACATGAAGCAAGAACTCCTTCCTCCTTCCTTAGAATTTTCGGCCAAAAGAAGATGAAAAAGGATGAACAAAATTTTTCTTTTCTTTTCTTTAACTCACGGCAATTGGGGGGGGAACAACCACACACTTTTTTTTTTGTTTTCATCATATTCCCTTTCATTATTTTATGCCCATGCTCCTTATTTTATCATACTTCCCATGAAACACTAACTCAACATGTTTATGACATGTTCTTGCCCATCACACTTGGTCTACCATGCTTGTCATGGCCGGCCACTACTAATTAGGGGGGAAATTGACATGCAAGTCCCCCCTTTTTATTTCATGCACTAATATATCCTTATGCTTTGACCTATCACATTTCAAAATTTTCTCACATAAGTCCTATTTACTAAAATTCACCTACAATTAAACAAAATTGAAACACGAAATTTTCACACATGCACATGTACATATAATGAGCATCAATTATGACGGTTAATTATTTTTATGACTCGGTTTAGTGGTCCCGAAACCACTTCCCGACTAGGGTCAATTTTGGGCTATCACATATAGAATGCCAGAAAGAATCATATCAGACAATGCTCTGAATTTGAACAATAGCATAATAGCGGAGGTCTGTAGTCAATTCAAGATCAAACACCACAACTCATCACCATATCTCCCAAAAATGAATGGTGCGGTGGAAGCAGCTAATAAGAACATTAAGAAAATCATGGAAAATGACTGAAACTTATAGAGATTGGCATGAGAAACTACCATTCGCCCTCTATGCTTATTGAACATCCGTCACGACCTTTACCGGGGCAATGCCTTTCTCACTGGTTTATGGAATGGAGGCGGTTTTATCTATCGAGGTCGAGATTCCTTCCCTCAGAGTTTTTTCAAAAGTAAAGTTGGATGAAGCAGAATGGATCCAGTCTCGATATGATCAGTTGAATTTGATTGAAGAAAAGAGGTTAAGAGCTATGCGTCACGGTCAGATGTACCAAAAATAAATGATGCGAACTTATGACAAAAAGGTTCGCTATAGAGAATTCCACAAGGGAGATCTGGTTTTGAAAAAGATCATTCCAATACAAAAGGATTTTAGAGGGAAATAGAGTCAAACTGGGAAGGACCTTATGTGGTAAAGAAAGCCTTTTCCAGAAGAGTGTTGACTCTAGCTGAGATGGCTAGTAAAACCTTGCCCAATCCTGTTAATTTAGATTCCATCAAGAGGTACTTCACCTAGGAAAGGGAGAGGCCAAGCAAAGGGCGCTTTGAGACCAAAGGGGTTTTGAGCTGAAGACCCAAAAACGAACGGTTCAAATTTCAAAAATAGGGCATGTGGTAGTCTCGTCCTTTCTAAATTAACAAGAAGGAGGAGCGTTACTTCTTGGAGCATCAACAAATACTTTAGATCTCCTAAATATATATCTAGCTCGAAATGGTCTTCGAGAAGTTTGAACAGAGAAGCTTGTGCTGCGATATCTGAGGCACTTATTTTCATCTTATTGTACTTTAGTAAAATTTTCTATCTGATAATTTGTCCAATTCAAGCCTTGTTCTCAATAAAATTTTATCTTGTTCATTCTGATAGTCTTTTCAAACATTTTTCATTGAAACAATGATCATTGGACTTATAATATTCACATAAAAGAAGTTCTGCATATTACTCTGAAAAGTTTTTAAATGGTACAAGAACCTGAAACAGGACCATTAGTCAGAACTAACCCAAATTCAAAAATTGGAAACATTGGAGGAATGATAGTCCAAATTATGACTATCTTTTCATATATTCTGTCAGAGATACCAGCTGAGTAAGAAGGCATAGTAGCGTATCATTGATAGACCTTTGATGAATGACGAGCAATAACAACCTAAGCATTAAAAATGGATCATTCTTAAAAATGACTTTCTGCATTCATACAAATATCATTCACGCACATCTAGTTAGGAGCATTTGATGCATTCTAATCATGACATCCTAATCATTTGGCGTAAATATGCCCATTAAACATATTTTATAAATCATGTTCCCTAGAGAATGACCTAACAGACTAGTGAAACCACAAATCTCATACCTCTGAAGTTGCAGTAGGTCAGATTGAGTAATCATGGTGAATCTTATCTCCCAGAAGTCACAGTGGAGGAGATTGAAGCCACAAGTCTTATCTCCCTGAAGTTGCAGCGGAGCAGACTAAAGATAACGAATCTCATTCCCTTGAAGTTGTAGTGGGACAGATTAAAGTTACAAATCATGGTGAATCTTATCTCCCTGAAGCCGCAATGGAGCAGATTGAATCCACAAGTCTTATCTCCCTAAAATTACAGCGGAGCAGACTAAAGATAACGGATCTCATTCCCCTGAAGTTATAGTGGGACAGATTAAAGCTACAAATTATGACAAATCTTATCTTCTTGAAGTTACAGTGAAGCAGATTGAAGGCTGCAAACCTTAGCTCTGTGAAGTTGTAGTGGAGCTGGTTAAAATCATCAATTCTTATCTCCTTTAAGTTCCAGTAGAACAGATCGAAGCTATAAATCTCTTCTCCTTGAAACTACATTGGAGTAAATCGAAGCTGCAAGTCTCATCTTCTTGAAGTTCCGGTAGAACTACTTGAAGAAAAAGAGAACTACAGAAGTCAAGATTAGGAGGCCAGGCAAGATTGGCCCTTTTAAAAGTCTTTTACCCTATTCTCGTTACACGACAATGAACAAAAAGGGGCAGCTGTAATAGGCCCAATCTGCCCAGGCCTATACAGATACAAAGACAAAAAACCAAAAAAAAATAATCAAATTAAATCCAAATCAGCAGTCCAAGTCCAATACAAATTCTAAGCCGAAATTTTAAACCCTAGCCCAAAATACAATGATAGCCCAATTACACAAGCCCGATAGGCCCAAAATTTTAAAGTTCTTAGAAAACCCTAGGTTTCCACAACATCGTTGCCCCCATGCACTGCCACCGCTACGTACGGCCTCCGCACACTCCATACACCTCCACGTCCTCCACACTTGTAAGCAAATGCAAAGACAACACAACAAAGAGAAAAATTTTGTATTTTTCCTTTTTCATTCGGATATAAAAAAGGCCACAAACAGATTGTATTTTTTTACAGACTAAAATTAAAGAAAATACAAAAAAATGATATTCGCAGTAGAATATTTTCAAGGTAGTATTTTTGTTCTCGGTTCTTCCTTTTTCTCTTTGATTCTTTTTTGTGTTTATTTTCTTTAGAAAAGAGGACAAACAAATAAGAGGGAAAGGCGAGAAAACCTTACCTTCTTACGTTTACACTATCGAACAGAGGGGAGGAAGTGAGGTAGCTACCGCCGATGAAGGGTGGTTGGAGGCCGAAAGGCCCTTCGCCCGTTCGAGGTGTTTCTATTAGAGTATCGAGGTTTTTGGCCTTGAATCGGGCATGGGGAGGACAAAACGTCCTTAAGGCCCCTTTTTGTAATCTGACCGCCGTATACGGCGGTCGTCGACGAACAGACGAATGGTGGTCTGGTGGCCGAAAATCGCATTGGCCAGATAAACCAGCCCCCCCCTCTCTCTCTTTTTAGGCACAAACGGAATGAATTTTAAAAAGAAAATTTGGCTTTTATAAGCCTGTGGAACGGCGTCGTTTGGAGTTGAGTCCAATAGCCCCAAAATGGCACCGTTTAGAGATCAACCCGCGCGTGACCCGACCTAGTTAAGGGATTCGCGTGTTTTCTTTGAAAATGGGCTATTTACACAAAAGGTCCTTCCTGTTTTACAGCAAGTTTCAATTTGGTATTATTTCATTTTTTTTATTTTTGTAATTTTACCCCAAAATTTCATTTTTGTTCCAATTTGGTCCTTGGACCGTCTTAGGGGTCAGGCACCTGAAACGATGTCATTTTGGGCCGACCCATAGTCCAACCCGACCCATTCCAGGACCGGCGTGTTTTAGTGCATAGGTTTATTGCGCATTTAGTCCTGTCATTATTTAGAATGTCACATTTTAGTCATTTTCAGTATTTATTTATAATTAGTACCCCAAATTTCATTCTGATTTTAATTCAATCCTTGTCTATTTAACCGTTTTTCTACAAGCTGTTTCATTTATTATTTTGTTATTTGATTATTTATTAATTTAGTCTTAGTTTTTAAACAGTTACCTTATTTATTTTATTTTGTTCATTTAATGTTTCCTTTATTTCAGTTTTTCCAATTGTTCTTTTATTTTCCTTTTAATTTGCTTTTGTGTTTATTTTTTTGTTTACTATTTTTTTTACGTATTTCAAAACTTATGTTCTATTATTATTATTATTATTACTTTATGTATATACATTTGTTTACCTAAAATTTTATGCATATATCTTATTTTATCATTTACTTAGTTACATATAATTTTAAAACTGTTTTATTTTTCTTTAAATTTAGTCCTTTATTTTTGTTATTTCTTACACTATTTTCTTCAACATCCTTTTATGTGTTTATTTATTTATCCATTTATCCTATTTTGTTTTAAAATTGATTTTTTTGTCGTGATTGATGTCTATTATATTGTTATTCTTATTATGATTCATTTGTTTCTCTCTAATTGTTAATCATGGTGTTAAATCGATATATGTTACGTGATCATTATTGTGATGTATTATGAATCGTTTATTAGTGCACTCACATTGTTGTCATTCGTTAGCACAATTTTCAATTCACATGCATCTTCAAATTTTGTATTAATTTTTACCCAACTTCATAAAAGGAAAATTTTCAAAAAATATTAGCAATATCCGGTATTTGGTAGATTCGAGAAAACGTATCCTAACTTACGAGGTTTCGATTTTCCCGTTGAACCCAAATAACCAAATATTCTTTTAAATTTGAAAATATGTGAATTTCAAATAAAGGCAAAATTTCGTATTTAAAAACTCGAGAAAGTTGTGCCCTAACTCACGAGGTCGCAATTTTTTTTCTCGTTGGATCTAAATAACCGAATACCCTTTAAAAATCAAAGTACGTTTTTAAAATCAAACAATTAAAAGGCAAGTTCATTTTCGAGGGTTCGGATGTCGTGTCCTAACTTACGGGATGTGATATTTTGATATCTTGAGACAAGAAAGCCTTTAACGCTTGTTTTCAATTTATTCAAGTTTTTTAACTGAACATCAATAAAGACAGGATCGTATTTTAAATTCTCTCCGAGTTTCTGATTTTTTACGATAAGACATTAATTAATCAACTAGGTACTAATTTTGGGCGTAACGAGGGTGCTAATCCTTCCTCGTACGTATTCTACTCCCGAACCTGTTTTCTCGAATTTCATAGACCAAAATTGTTTTTTTTAATAAATCAAAATGTTTTATTAAAATGATTAATCATTTGGTGATCCGGTCATACCTCATCAAAAAAAATTGATGGTAACTCTCGTCTTCGTTTTTAAAATAAAATATCAACCCGTTTTCAAAAACAAAAATAATTTCGACAATTTGCAATGTATTAAATACGTGACGTAAAAATTAACGTCACATCACATCAGTTATCACGTGTTATTATTATGGGAGAAACTAAGAAGTTGTTTTATAAGTTACAAATTTAACGATAAGTATTAATAATATTATTATATTAATTTATAACTTTATAATATTTTAATTAACTAAATGACAGTTTTACCATTTTGGGACTAAGACAGTCTTCTTCTTCGCTCATCATCATTTTATGAACCGTGAGGAGCTCCGAGCTGGAATTAACTACAATTTATAAATTCAAAATTAATTAATTATTATTTTCAGAGCTATTTTACTACTTAACCTTTCAATATTTTATGGGTAAATCATTTTATTATTAAGAATATATTTTCAAAGAACAAACTTAATGTTTAGTTTTATCTTGTTACTGAAAGCCATGCATTTTATTGCTTAGAGATGGGAAACAATGACAATATCCTCTGAATCTGTATATATTGGCATTAAGTATTATGATTGATAAGTGCACCAAATGATTGATGAATTGGCCCAACGAAAAGACATTAGCCATTCGTTGCTCTCTTAAATGCAGGTTCAAATCATTGTAAATGTGAAAACGACAGGTTGCTAGATCTTCGATTGCAGTCTTGATCCTTGACGGTGATACCGATACTGTGGAAGAAATATTATTGTACTTATATATATTTTTTATTATTGTACTTATATATATTTTTTATGTTAATAATTAATATAAGATTTTTTTTACTACCAAACAAAAATGAAAGAGAAGTTGAGGATGATGAGATTAACATGTGCTAATGTGTTGGAATTTAAATTAATTCCACTTTGTCATATGTGTAAATTTATGAACAGGTAATCACTTCATTCATTTATCTATCACTTCTTAAAAAAAAATGAAAGATTTCGTTTGGTCAAAGAAAGCCAACAACCAAAAACTTGTTCAACGTTCCCCTCAAGGTAAGCAATGTGCACACTACAGGAAAATAGGGCTTCATAAAACGCCGCAAAAATTGTAAAACGCCGCTAAAAATTAAAGCATTAGCGACGCTTTTAGTAAAACGCCGCTAGAAGCCAGAGCATTAGCGGCACTTTTTGTAAAAAGCCGCTAGAAGCCAGAGCATTAGCAGTGCTTTTTGTAAAACGCCGCTATAAGCCAGAGCACTAGCGGCGCTTTTGGTAAAACGCCGCTAAAAGCCAGAGCATTAGCGGCGCTTTTTGTAAAACGCCACTAAAAACCAAATCATTAGCGGCACTTTTGGTAAAACGCCACTAAAAGTCATATAACCCCTAAAATTCTAAACCCCCCAAAATATCATAAACACTAATTTATAACCCCTAAAAGAGTAAACCCCTAAATCCTAAAAACCCTAAATCTTAAACTACATCCTTTAAAACCCTAAACCCTCCCACCGCCAAGATTCACCCCTCCTACCGGCCGTCCAGTCAATATCCTATAATCCCATCTATCATTTTCCCCATTTTTCCCCGTTTCTATTTCCTCCTTTTTCCTCATCCTAAATCCCTAAAGTATTATCACCCATTCCTGAATTCGACATCCCAAATCCCTAACGATTTTTCCCCGATTTGAAATCCCCAAGATTCACCCTTCCCACCGGCCTTCTAGTCAATACCCCATAATTATTTTTGGTATATGACTAATTATTTTTTAATTTATATGTTAAATATTTTCTTATATAATTGTAAAAGAGATAGTATTAATTTTAAAATATTGAACTAATTATCATTATAGTTTAGGGTTTACGGTATATGGTTAAAGGTTTAATGTTTATGAGTTACTATTTTAAGGTTTAGGGATTATGGTTTAAGTGTGGTTTAAGGGTTGGGATTTAAAGTTTAGGTGTTAGGGGTTATGGGTTAAGGGTTATGGGGTTCATGATTCAGGGTTTATGTTTTGGGATTTATGGTTTAGGGATTAGGAGTTTAGGGTTTAGATTAATTAGTATTTTTTAATTTATATGATAAATATTTTCTTATATAATTATAAAAGAGAGTATTAATTTTAAAATATTGAGTTAATTATATTTATAGTTTAGGGTTTATGGTTTAAGACTTATGGTTTAAGGTTTAGTTTTTAGTGTTTAGGGATAAATATGGGGATCATGGTGCAATTGTATATATGAACTTTAATTTAATCTAGTTCTTATCAATTATTAACACAATTATTGATATAACATCATTTTATATTTATATATTGCGTACATAAATATTTATATTTATATTTATTCAATATAAAAATATATTGATGTATTTATTTTTTAAAATCTCTATAATTAAATCAAAAATAAAAAACTTAAAAAATTTAATATTTAAAATTTAAAATCTTAGTCCATATTTCAGTTAAAAAGTTCAATATTCAAAATTTAAAAAAAATTCAAAAAATGATAATCTCAACACAAAAATTTTGAAAGAAAAAAATAGAAAAAAATGTTAAAAATAAAAAAAATTAAAATTGAGAAATAGTGGCGTTTTTAGGTAAAACGCCGCAAAAAAGTTGAGCTATAGTGGCGTTTTTAGTGGAAATGCCGCAAAAGATCTGAGAATTACCGGCTTTTTTTAGAAAACGCCGCAAAAGGCCATTATTTTTTTATAAAAAAAGGAAAAATCCCGCTAACCCAAAAATTATTTTTTGGTTACCCGCTCGTTAACCAAATCCCCCAAATACAAGTTTGTACTTATTTCTTTTTCCCTTTTACTCTCAAAATTTGAATTCACCCACCATAGCTACTCCTTTTCTATCGATCTGTTAGGGTTTTGGAGAAACAAATAGATGTTGAAGAGAAGGTGAACGAGGAAGAAGAAGAAGAAGAAGAGGAAGAAAAAGAGAGTGAAGATGAAGGGACTAAAATGGTCAAACATAGTAGTAGAAAGGGGAGTTCTAGGAAATCTAGTCGAGATTCGGCTGAGAAGAAAGAGCCAGTGACGCCTAGTAGTGATAGGCCTACAAGGGAAAGGAAAGTCGTAGAAAAGGTATGCTTTCTTTTCTAGGGTTAAGGCATGGGTTCATCGCCTGCACCACTTCCGTCCAACGATGGTACTGCCATTGATCAAGGAGTTGCTTTCATTCTACTTTTACTTGCTCTGGCGATTACCTATCTCATCCATTGATGATCTTTTTTTTATATTTTATTTTTATTGGTATATGAGCTATAAATGATCAAGTTGTATGTGATTAAGTCATGCAGTTATTTTTCCAGTGTTCGTATAGATGAGTTAGATTTGTAATTTGGAATAGCTACGTTGAACTGAAATTATTGAGATGGGGGATGTTAGGGAAGTTGATGTTGTAACCAAATGTTTGTGGAGCTAGATTTCCTCTATTGTATATTCCATCCATTGCAAAAAAAAATTAAAAGAGAAAGAGAAGGAAAACAGATGATTTCTATCTAGGCTGGTTTTGATTTTTGCCTTCTTTCATCTTTGAGCATTCAAATTTATTGTCTTATGTCTTGATTTTGTTTGATGCAATTTTGCAAATTAAATGGACTGTTTTGGGTGGCAACTAGCAAGGCAACAAATATAGTCACAATGATATAGTTGTAAGTTTAGCATTGGTGAAGTTTGAAGTAGAGTTCTCAATCGTAACAAGAATTTTTTTTTGGCTTTTTTGTCTTTTTTCTGATCATGTGCATCTTCTTAGATAACTTCAACTTCTTGATTTCTTTCTCTATGAAGAGATTAGATTAATTAAAGTTGCATAACTCCAGTTAATCTTGGCCCTCTTTGTCTTTTCTCTTTGGTATCTAAACTGGATATATTAACGTTTTTGTTTCTAGTATTTATAGCTTCTACTTTGGAATCAGAAATTATTGGTAGGAAGTGTTGAGAATTGGAGCTAATTTGGTGTAATATGCTTGTTTGACAGGTTCCGTGGTTTCTTTTGGAAGGCAGCCAGAATAGGTGGGTTTCCTTTTCTGCTTGGTTAACTTCTTTCTGGTTGCATTGAGAATTTGGAATAGTCATGTAGTGTCCCCCTGTTCTGAATCTTAATTGGACATATAATGTTTATCGTGTATGAAGCCTTTAAATTAGTTGATAATAAATATGATAGTGATTGGCTCAAAAATGTAGGATGATAATTATCTATGATTCTAAAATGATTCTGGAAATGAGACTAAAAGTGAAAGACAAAAATTTAGCTATATCATTTTTAAATAATCATATTGTATAGAGAACTTGTAGTTTGTTTTAGAATTAAAATCTCATAAAGTCGTGAATTAGAATAGGGTGGTAATGATATTTTGACTGGGAGGGAAAGGGATGACAATAATGATAAAGTTGAACAGCAGTCATGGGGTTTAGGCAGATTCTCAAGATTCTCTTGGATGATAGACAGATTCATGTGATACTTTTTCTTTGAAATAGTATTGTTCATGGTCATTGAACTTTGTTGTTACTGCATGGCCTGCAATATTTATTTCTAATGCTGTAACTCGTTTCAGTGGCTTTCAAGTTGTCAAAGAAAGCAAAGGTGATTGAGGGTTATACTATCTTATTGTTCCATGATGTGTTTTTTATGTACTTACTGTATTACAGGAAAAATGGTGCATAACGCAGGATAAGTGGATTAATGGTGAAAATGGTGAAGCTCGAGCGCGCAGTGCAGGTAAAAAACCGTTGCTTCTGAAGTTGCACAAGGGAGTTTCCAAGGTGGTTGCATTCGTGAAGCCATGATTGAAGCTTTTGTTGTTAAAGACCATCTTGGCGAATGTAAGTATCCTTTCTTAATGATGCTAAGTTTTTAAAGTCAAGTAGCTTAATATCTTGATTAATTTTTATTTATCAACAAGCCATATTGAATCATTTTTGTTTCGTTTTATATTTCCCTCCTTGTGTTACTTTGCATCTGACCTTACCTAAGTTTAACATAAACTATAATATATTATCAATTTGTTGATTTAAAATATTTTTACTCTTTTTCTTTAATAGATTTGGTTATATAATATATCAACCTATATAGCTTTAAAATTTGAACTAGTCAATCCTTGCCTTAACCAAACTACACCCTTTTTTAATCATTGAATAAAAAAGAAAATATTTGCCAACTTAATTAATTATAAATATTATTTCATATTTCTAATTACTTTTCTCATGTTTAAAACATCTATTTAGGATTTGGGATCTTATGCCTCTATCTGGCTGGCTTTGTCAATTTATAATAAAAAGGCTATTTATTATTGCAAAATATTTTACTTTTTTGGTATTAATCCATTTGGACAAGGGTATTTCCTTTTCGTGATTTAGAACCATACAAATCATATTCAATCAAAAAGGGCTGCACTACCTTTGCTTTTTTAAGTTAGGTAAAAGGAATAACCTCCTACAAATTAAATTATATTTTGTTTTTTTTATTTAAAAAAGAGATAATTAATTTTGTAAATTGGATTGAAGATTAAAAATTTTCTTTCTATTTTTATTGTTTAAAACTAGCATGATCGGCAGAATAACCAAATAGTTATATGTGATATGCCATGTACACCTTCATGTTAATATGTATGGATCAGTTTTTAACAAAAAAAATAGACATAAATTATTAACAAAAGAAACATTTTACTCTTTAATTTAATATACAAAAACTAGTTTACTTATTTTTTTAGCAATGAGACAAAAATGCTATCTGACTATAGTACAAGAATCTCATAATACTTTTACCTCATATATAAAATATTTTGTTTTTATTATTTTACCTTTAATCAATTTGATTTACTTGTAATAATCTAACACAAATTCAATATTAATTGAAGTGTACAAGAAACATCACCCACCAATGTTGGGAGATGAAGTTTGGCGGCTAGAAAAGATTGGTAAGGATGGAGCATTCTATAAAAAGCTAGCATATGAAGGGGTTAACACTGTCCAAGATTTCTTGAAAATGTCGGTAGTTGATCCACCCAAGCTTAGAAAGGTAACAATTTACATTTGATATGATGAATCTTGTTTGAATTGGAGGGATCCATCTGACGATAAAAATCATTAAATGTTAACTGGTTTTTTTCGATGATGTTGAACAGATTTTAGGGCCTGGAATGTCTGAGAAAATGTGGGATGTCACAATCAAGCATGCCAAAACTTGTGTTATGGGCAATAAATACTATGTTTTTCAAGGCACTAATTATAGAATCTTCTTAAACCCCATTTGTCAACTTGTGAAAGCAAAGATTAATGGGACTACATATCGTATACAAACCCTAAGTAGTATCAACAGAGTAAGTTTAATTCTAAGTTCAAATATATCTTGACTATTAGTCCACTTATCCTGCGTTATGCACCATTTTTGATAATCTCGTAATCTCGCAATCTTCTTCTACGCATTTTGGTAATTCCATGTTTCATTTGAGTTATTGATTACAATTGTGATTGTTTGCTGCAGGGTTTTGGTTTTGATTTTAAATCTTATGTCCACCCAATCTATAATGCAATAATGTCCCGCTTGACTAACCAAGATCAAGATCAGGTAAGGAGAGTTTAATTAGTTTTCCCCCTCTTGTCATATTTCTTCTGAGATGGATTTAATGTTTTTTTATGTATGGGATATGTTTAGGTCATTTTCCAAAGGTAAAGTCATTGATTATATACATAAATTTTGATTACATGATTAATTACATGATCAATGACTTTTTTCGAAACAAATTCTGATTCTTGCTTTATGGTGGCATTATTAAAAATTTATCTTTCCATATCATAATTCAAAGAGATTAGATAGTGTGCTTTGACATATGTGGCTTTGAGGGTCGTGTAGATTTCCTCACTGGCCTGACTTTGGCTTACAGGTGCATACTTTTGCTTTCTGTTCCGATGTTTTGGATTCTCTGGCTGTTGAATTGAAAGCATCAAAGGACTTTTCTAAGTTATATGCAAGCATTGCAATACTTTGGCTTCATCTAAGCTTGAACCAGCCTTTTGTTATATATTGTTTCTTCTTCTTTTCTGATCTTTTTCCTTTGATTAATGAGAGGTGATGATGATTTGGTATTCTTTTCTCCCCAGGATGAATTTTGTTTTAGAAATTGTAATACTTTGTGAGTGTGTTTTCTTTTATGTATTAAATTACATATTGAATCAATGTTTATGTATTAAATTTAAATTCATTAATTTTTATATTTAGTTTTGAAGTTTAAATTCTAATAGCAAATTTAATTTAATTAATATTTTTTTATTTATCCTTAAAAGTATATAGTTTAAAGTTCAAATTCAAAAATTAAACATAGATAAATATTATTTAATTAAAATAAAATATTTTTTTAAAGGTCATGGTTTTTAGTGGCGTTTGTGAGAAAAGCGTCGCTAGGTCGTGGTCTTTAGCGGCGCTTGCGAAGAAAGTGCCGCTAAGAGTTGTGGTTTTTGGGGACGTTTGAGAAAAAAGCGTCGCTAAAAGTCATGGTCTTTAGCGGCGTTTTTTAGTTGTGGTTTTTGGCGACGTTTGAGAAAAAAACACCGCTAAAAGTCATGGTCTTTAGCGGCGTTTTTTTAAAAAACGCCGCAAATTTGCTATGGCGGCGTTTGTTGCGGTGCTTGTGAAAACACCGCTAATAGTTCTAGCGGCGCTTGGCGTTAAAAGTCTGTTATCTTGTAGTGGCAACTACGTCTAGCTAGAACAAATGGCGATCAAATGTTGTTTTCTCCGAGGGTCTGGTGAACGTATTTGCCAATTGATCTGCAACATGAACATATATATCATTAATTGCGAACAAAGGGAAAGTCCACAGCAATATGTTTCTTGCGACTGTGAATGGTTTTCACACAAGTAACTCCAATATTATCGCAATAGACTGTTAGAGATTTCTTTAACGAATGTGAAGTTCTAGCAACAAGTTTATAACCCAAGTAGTTTCTGTCACAACATTTGCAACCGAACAATACTTTCCTTCGGTTGAAGAGTGAGCAACAATATGTTGCTTTTTAGTTGATCAAGCGATTGGGTTAAGGCCAAAGAATATAATGTAGTCAGAAGTTGAGCTATGGTCGTTAATATCTTACACAGACTGAAGTCATTGCTACGGATGATACGAATGACATAATGAGAGGTACCATGAAGGTATTTGCGCACCCTTTTAGTTGCTTTCCAATGTAACTCAAAGGGTGCATGCATGTACTTTGAAAGCTTGTTGACAGAATAATTACATGATGAATACAGGTTGCATTGGTTGGTGGTGCACCACCAGTAATGCAAAAACTCTAGGTGTTGCTCATGGTATTCTTGGCCAAATTGCAATTTTTCATGTTTTCTTTGGGTAGCAGATAATTGTTATTGTTAGTTTTGATATTCCAGACTTTTGATATAACAAAATTTAAGATAAATTATATATATTATATTTCCTAAGTCATTTGGTGACATGAAAATTTTATCAAATATTTTCAAAGTATTTTCAAATACTTGTAATATACCGAAAAACATGTTCTAGATGTGTTTTAATTTATCTAAAGATTTTTGGGTTAATACCAAAATGTTTTAAGGTGTTTTAAAATATTTTTAAGGGACTTTGGCATGCAAGTCTCGATACATACAACTATGTCTTGAGACATGAAAGCTTTGAAGCAAAATTCCACTTTAAGAGCTACATGTCTCGAGAAATAAGTCAGCTTGTCACGAGGCATAGCCTGCCAATAGCTATTTTTCAACCACGTCTCAAGACATCTTTGCTAAGTCTCAGGACATACGTTGTATGGACATTTTTTAAGCCCGAAATTAAATTTTTTAACGGCCATAAACATCCACAAACTTGTTCCTTGATATAAATACTCTTCAAAAACACCTCAAGACTAAAGAGAGAGATATCTAAGCATCAGGATAAATAAAAAAGTATTCAAATCTTTATCCTTTCATTTTTCTTGTAAATATTCTCTAGGAGCTTATTGTTAGATCTTTTATAACTCTCATTTCATTTCTTTGAGAGCCTAACTTTTGTAAACACATAACTTGTAGAAGTCTCTTTGTTTAAAACTAAGAAGGATTCTAGTTTAGCCATAAAAGATAGGAGAAAATGTTCTATTTAAGGATTAAGAAAAAGATAGTGTTGTAAAGGTTATACCTTTTATTTGAAATGTATTAATTCTAATAGTGAATTGGGAAACCCTCAGTGGTGGAAAACTAAGGTAATGGAGGTAGACAATTGGATCCAAACCACTATAAATTGAAGTGTTTAAGTTTTTCTTTCATTTTATTATCATTTAGTAAAACTTGTAGAGATTTTAAAATACCATTTCACCCCATTGGTTTTTTCGGACATAACATATATAGAATTTATTAGGCTGTCATAAAACCTCAGCAGAAGAAAGAAGGTCAATGAACTAAGATCTTTAATCGAAAATCGTGTAGCAAGTGAAGACATAACAATGTTTACAAGAATTGACTTATTATTTGTAATGATGAACTTATTTGTAATGATGAACAAGTAGGAAGACCATTTATTGAGGACAAATCAATTTTTAGTAGAGATTGGTCATATCCTAATTTCACAAAACTAAATGACTATAGATAGCTAGTGAGTTATTGTACCAAGCCAATGGTGCATGTTTCAGTCCATAAATACATTTTTGTGTAACTTGGAAATATGATTTTGAAATTTAAAGTCCGCAAAACTTGGGGTTGAGATATATATAATTCTAATTCTACGTTGCCTTGCAAGAAGAAATTATTGATGTCAAGTCGATGTAAATTCCATTTGTGTTAAACTACAATAGAGAGAATTAGCCACACTATCACCGATTTAACTACTAGGTTGAACATTGCAAGACAAGCCACTCCAGGCACTAAATGAAGCCTTTTGCAACAAGGTGGGCCTTATATCGATCAATGGATCTAGCTATTTTTCTTTTGATTCTGAATAGTCATTTACACTACACAATGTTCTTCATAAGGTCATTATAACTAATTCCAATTTTGGTTATTTTTTTCTGCATCAAACTTAGCTTTCATTGCATTTCACCAGTTAGAGTGTTCGTTGGCTTGAGCAAAAGTTTGAGGAGTGTTGTTTGGATGAAGAAAAACCATGAGATTAAAAAAATTGTGTTGTTATTTTTGTAATAAGTTATCATTTGATATGATGGATTGGTAGGTAAATTTGATTCAATAGGGGTGTTAAAGTTGGTTGTAGTGGTTTTAATATAGTCAGTGTATGGTGAGATAGATGTTGGCTGAGGGTAATGCTGGAGTCAGAAGATTTGGCTTTTGAAAGTTATTAGTAGGGACATTTTTGGTAGACTAATTTTTTAATGGCATTTGGTGAGAGTAAACAATAAAGAAACGATTGAGTTCTTAATTTTGTAAAAGGTGGAAGGGTTGGATTGTAATGGGTGAAAAATTTTGTTTCTGAGTAGCATGATTGTCAAGGGAGAACGTAGTCGGTGAAGAGGATGGTTTATTAGAGTGTTGCTTAGGTGAGGATGGTTTATTGGAGTGTTGCTTAGGTAAGGATGGTTTCATTGAGTGGCTTGTGAAGAGGAGAGGGTGTTTGTTGCTGACTTTGTAGAGATAGGACTTGAAATGTTTAAACTAAAATAGGCAAGGGTATTCTAGGGTTGGTTTTGAATCAGTAGTATATGTATTTGAAGAAGAATTAGACATAGGTATATACCATGTTAAAATTTTTAAGTTTTGTTTGTTGGAAAAAATCCAATTTGAAATTTTTTTTTTGCATAGCGAAAAATTAAAATTTTGAAAACCAAGCCGGTCTGTGATATTTATAGCAATAAACTTTTCCTAAAATCACACATGTGTTTTAGGCTAAATGAGTCCTTGTGGTTCCTAGTTTTCAACTGAGCAACCTTTTCCGCTATTCTCATACCACGAAATGCTTTGACTGTGGACTTGAATAAATTCAAATCAAACACAGAACCTTAAATTATTTACTTTACTTTCAATAAGAAAGC
This sequence comes from Gossypium hirsutum, assembly GCF_007990345.1. Lineage (NCBI taxonomy): Eukaryota > Viridiplantae > Streptophyta > Magnoliopsida > Malvales > Malvaceae > Gossypium > Gossypium hirsutum. Next base: position 19,282,832 of record NC_053426.1, on the reverse strand, counting down.
AAAAATCTCTATTTAGTAGAAATCAGTAGCATTATTATTCCTAAAAATAGAATTTATACTTAGAAATAAATTCTCACTATTTTCGAGCAGAATAATAATATCTCAAAATTGTGTAAAACTTATTGTGTATTTAGTCCTACCTGTGCCATCTATTTATAGGGAGAAGAAGTGAAAGCCTTGTTGAAATAGTAGAAATATATTTAATAGAAAAACAACTTCCTAGGTGAACTAAGAGAGAGAGGGGAGGTAATCCTAATTAAATATACTAGGGTTTGACATCCCATGTATCCAACATGAGGGGCTTTTGGGCCTCTCCCTTATCATGTTAAATTATGAGTGCTTCCTAGACTTTTAACCCAACACTTTATAATTCAATTCGACCCAATACATGTTTTTCTATTTTCTAAAATAAACATCATAAATTAATTTTAATTAATTAATTAATTTCCCAATTAAATAATTTTCTAAACCCGATTCTGATTACATTAAAATCATGTCAACTTTATTTAATTTATGAGAAAATATATTTAATTTTTCTATATTCAACGGATTCATAATAACCAATTAGTTTAATTCTATTTTTGAGCTTTAATTGATTAATTAATTAATAATTTGAAAAGCCATAAATTAATTCTCAGGTCATTTCCATACTTAGTGAGAAAACTATATTCATTTATGAATGTTTCTCATGTCTCTAACTTTATCATTTCTATCCATTTATGTTCATTTGATTCAACATGCAATTCATTTATGGTTTCAATGAGTTAACGGAGTAACCGATCGGACATATGTGATTAGGGTTCAAATGATTTATAATTAAGTTCCAACTTTTCACTTATTAATTATAAACTCATTTAGTCACAAAGTTTTTCCACTATAGTATCGTGACTGAGCTCTTCCTACTGACATACCATTACGAAAGAAACTTGATCAGTGCTCGTCTAATGACCTTTTCATAAGTGTGTTACCCTTATAGAATATCCTTAATCTCTTTGGGATAAATCTGCTTTCTCAATATAATCCTATTTTATCTCATGATAACTATTATGTCTTCCTTTATGAAAAGTCAATCACTATCAAATAGTAATTAAGTAATTTGTCACAATGATGAACGACCTATGGCCACGTTTACTTTTCATATATCATGTAATGCCAATGAGAGAATATCATTTATCCATGTCTTCGTCCATGAATTTCACTATTATGAATGATGCTACATATTGTAGAATTCGTATACCTAACGCACAACTTTTGGTTCCTTATCTATTTGAACTCAGACTTTTACTTACATCAAAGTATATGAGTCACGCATACATAGTCCATCATCCACTTAGGATTAAGGCATGTCACACTATGAATGTCACAAGTGAATAAATCCATAAACAAATTTGCGATCTATTCTTCTCGGGTCCAATCTGATGTATTGTCAGTCCAGTCATTCACATCTATGCCTCAATCTTCTAAGAGTCATCCGCTTCAACGCCGAAGATAATGCATCTCCTTAATTGGACTTGATAGATGACATAATAGTCTTTCATTCGGCTTGCTCATTTCCGATTAGAGTAAGGACATTTTAAGATTCATCTACTAATATAAGTTGTCTTTCTATATTACAATTTGACTTCGTAATATTGCTTAATATTAGTTTAAACATTAGACAAGCAGTGAGATAATATTTGCTTCTATTTTGTTTTGCTTGCAAAAACCACATGAGGATATAATACAAAAAATATTAATGTAATCCATGATTCATTTTATTAACCAATCTGTTCGAAAAATTACAAGTTTACAAATAAACATACTAAACTTAGGGTACTAGATCCAACATTGTTTAATATGGGCAAATACATTATGAAAAGGGAAGATTGTTTCAAAAAATTGTACATATCTAGAAAAATATACTTTAAAGAAACCCACATAGACACATGGTTTAAATTTAGGATCTAGTTTATTATCAACATATAGCTTAAGCCAATGATATGACATAATTTTAGCGTACCACATTGTTACTCCTGAACGAAATCCAGGTTTAGGCCAAATTAGGAAAATTTGCCAAGTTTAAGAACTAAACATTGCTTTATTGAATATTGGTCAATAAAAATACAATAACATATTTTTTTTTTTGCTGAGGGATGAGACTAGAGACGGTCCCCATAAATTTCTAAAAATGGTTCAGGGTAGTTTAATGCTAGACAAAGTAAATTCTTTAAAAGGTTGATAATGAGCTTTATTAGTTGAGCAAGAATTACCAAAATGAGAATTTATTTAAAATATTGACACGGGGGTGCCTGAGGCAATAGTGGCTCGTAGTAGCTGGGATGCTTGTAATGACTAGAAGAACTTGTGGAGATATAGTTCATTGAAAGTTAGGCCACTCATAGAGGCCATCCTTATTTTGGTTTTATACTTAAAAAGTCATTGTTTTCAAATACTTCACAAAAAAATAATGAGGAAAAAAATTCTACTAAGGTTAGATTATCTTTACAAAAGTGTGAAATGGGTATCAAATTGTGTTTAATAGAAAGTGCACAAGGAATATAAGAAAGCTTAAAAGTATTGTTTGATGCAAAGAGCGTAGTTGTCCCTGAATGAGTCTTAGTAATTCGTTTGTCTTTACTTATAGAGATATCATATTTCCAAGATATTTAGTGAAGCCATGTGATTTTGTAGTAATGTGATGAGTGGCGTCGGAGTCTAGCATCCAAGGGGTTGGCATTAGATTTTCAATTAGATGCATAATTGGCTTGAGCCATTAAATAATTATGACATTGTGAGTGAAATGCATCAGCAATGTGGCCAAAACATTTGTGAAGTTGATAATGAACAAGATCTAAAAAATTTTATGAGTTGGTGTCTTGCCAATTTGTCGAATGATTATTCTGGCGTCATGGTTGATTAATATTGGCATTAGGGGTAACAACTATTTCAATTTTTCTACTTTGATCAATTATGTATGGTAACTGTTGTAGTGATTGGGCATGGATGTCTCTTGATTCCTCATGTTAGAGGAATACTTCCCGATCAAGAAAATTTTCATAAAGGTCTTAGTATGACATAATAGTGTAATGCGTGCAAATTGTGACCAATATTTCTTGATACTCATTTCCTAGACCATAAATGATAAGGAAACGTGCGGAACAAGATCACAAGTTTGTCCAAGTGTATATTTGGCCTAGGGCTTTAGACGAATGAGGAAACTTAGATTTTGATTCAACCTGAAACACAACAACCCAAGTTAGATCTAATTGGATAAAAGAGAAATAAGCAAATAGATTGAATAATTAATAAAGAACAAGTAAACTGAATTGAGAAATTAAGGTTATTAAGAACTCAAGTTGATTTGAAAGAGAAGACATGTTCTTGATGAATTTGGAACAATTCTAGGCTACCAAGTAAGGGAAAACAATTAGTTAGAATAAATTTGAAAGAATAATGATTAAAACCAAATGAAATTAAAAAAAAAATGTCAAAAGAAGATTCAGCCAGCCAAGAACAATGAAGACCCAGGTGTTTGGAATAATTTGGGACATTCTTGATGAAGGAGAAAGCTGGCAAATGAAGATCTAAAAAAAAAGAAAAAAAAAACAAATTAGTACTTTAACACAATTGAATGGAAAAGAAACCTAAACTAAAAGAAAGAGAGAGGAGGCTGGAAAAGAGTCCAAAAATGATCAAATTATGGTTTCTTGAGTGAGAAGAAATAATTCTTGAACTTCAAAGAAGTCCCCAACCACATTTGAAAATAAGAAAACAAAATCCTATTAGAATGAAAAATTAAGCAAAATAAAAATTATTTTGTAACAAAAAGATTCAAAACAACAAGAAAAGAAAAGAACTCTTATTTTTGAATGATTCTTGATTTATTAAGGTGGGAGAACGTCTTTTCTTGATGAATGATAACCTGAAATCTAATAAATCAAAGATTAGAAACTATTAAACAGGACAGACTAGAAAAAAAAAGACATGAAAGAAAAGAGATGGAAAAGATGAAGATGGCGTGTGGAAAGTCCTAAGGAGCCTTGGAAATAAGATGAATCCACAACTCCTTTAAAATGTCTCTAATTTTCCCTTCAAGGAAAAATACTTGGTAAGAAAAAACTCGAAATGATTCCCACAATTTGAAAAGATTGTTAAAACTATTCTAAAAGAAAACTCAAGAGAAATTTTTGAAGAGAAAAACTCAAAAAGAATTTTATTAACACAAAAGAGAAAAGTTATTGAATGAATTAATAAGGGGTAGGCCACCCTATTTATAGCCTCCCAATCCCTAACTAATCTCCTAATTAAGGAATGTGATAAGCATGACAACTCACCAGCTAACTAACTAACTAACTAATTAACTAAAACATGAAAAATGACTAAGTGTGTAAATATGAACGAAAATTTGTCCAATGGTCTAAATGGGTTCCTTGGGTTGATTTTTTTACATGTTGATCTACTCATTAAATAAAATTAAATAAAAATATTAAAATGTTTACAAATTGGGCCACTTTGACAATTTGGCATGATATTTAAGTAAGTCATTCTCCAAACTTCATGATGAGATTGTGGACATCCCAATGGGCCAATTTTCAAGAACTTGGAATTGTGATCCATTCACTCCCAAAATTGGCTCGTTTAAGCTTGTACATGTAATCCACCATGCACCAATTTCAAGATTCTGTTTCTTGGGCCAAAAATTCTAAGATTTAAAATTTTAATTTTCTTGATTCTTGAAATAACCTGAAATAAGAAAACTGGAGCAAAATTCAGTTTCTTAATTTTCTTGAAAATAAGAAAGTAAATCTCAGTTGTCTTTTCTCCTTGCATGCGCTTCTAAGGCCTTTGTAACAAAGTCTTGGATAGTCCTATTCAATCTTTCCTTGATCTGCTTTGTTTTTTACTTTGTTATTGGGTCTTGAGTTAAAGAAAGCCCACCATATCCATGGGCTTAAAATTGAGCCCTGAAACTCAAATTAACAAAGAATGTGAACTATTAGTTCTTTATTGGGGATTTGGGTTCCAGTTTTGGCAAGTTTGTCGACAAAAAAATGAATACGATCTAGATAGACAATCATGGGAAATGTTTCCTTTATGAAGTGAGCTAGCTAGTTTAAGAGGTTGAAAGCTCTACTTTGTGACTTATTAGTATAGGCTAAGGTTGGAAAAAATTCAGTTTGAAAACTATTTTCTTGCATAGCGAAAAATTAAAAATTTTAAAAACCAAGCTGATTTTTTATATTTATAACAATAAACTTTACTCGAAATCACACCAGTGTTTTTTGCTAGACTGATTCTTGTCATTCTCGACTTTCAACCGAACGACCTTTTCCGTTATTCTCATACTACGAACTGCTTCGAGTGTGGGCTCGAATAAATTCAAATCAAACACAGAACCAAAAATTATTTATTTTACTTTTAGTAAAAAAGCAAATCTCTGTTCATTAGAAACTGATAGAATTGTTATTTTAAAAAATATATTTTATACTTAGAAAATAAATTCTCACTATTTTCAAGCAAAATAATAATATCTTAAAGTTGTGTATTTAGCCCTATCGATGAAAAAATGAACCCTTATTGAATTAGTAGAAGTATTTCAATAGAAAAACAAAATCCTAGTTCAACTAGGATAGAGAAGGGCGACAAACCTAGTTAAATATACTAGGTTTGTTGTCCAATGAATTAACATGAGGGGTTTTTGGGCCTCTCTTTTATCGTGTCCAATTATAAGTACTTCCTGAACTTTTAACCCAATACTTTATAATTCAATCCAACCCAATACAAGTTTTTCTATTTTCCAAAATAAACTTCATAAATTAATTGTAATTAATTAATTAATATCACAATTAAATAATTTTCTTAAATAAATTCTAATTCTATTAAAATCATGACAACTTTTCCTTAAAAAAATCTATGAGAAAATATATTTTAATAGTTCTACATTTAATAGATTCACTTTGACCAATTAATTTAATTACAATTTCGAAATTCAATTATTCAATTAGTTATTTTAAAAACCATAAATTAATTTTTCAGGCCATTTCCATTTAGTGTGAAAACCACATTCATTTCTGAATGTTTGCTATTTCTCTAACTTTATCATTTTTATCCATTTCTCTTAATTTGATTCAACATGCAATTCATTTTTGGCTTTAACAAGTTAGTGGAAAGATAAATTGGACATATGTGATTAGGGCTCAAATGGTTTATAATTAAGTTCCATTTTCGTTTATTAGTTATAAACTCATTTAGTCACAAAGGCATACCATTACAAAAGCAACTCGATCGGTGCTCGTCCAATGACCTTGTCATAAGTGTGTTACCCTTATACGATATCCTTAAGCTCTTTAGGATGAATCTGTTCTCCCATTATGATTCTATTTTATCTCATGGTAACCATTACATCTTCTTTCATGAAAAGTCAATTACTATCAAATAGTAATCAAGTCATTCATCAAAAGACGAATGAGTCGTGGTTGCGTTTACTTTTTATCTATCATTTAGTAACAATGAGAGGATATATTTACATGTGTTGTGGGCTATGAACTCTACTATTATGAATGATGCTACATACTGTAGAAGTCGTATATCTAACACATAAGATTTTAGCTCCTTATCTTGTAACGCCTCAAGTTTTTAAATATATTTCTGTAATTCAGTGACACAAATATTTGTATGCTTTAGTGGTTAACCGTTCTGGGTGTGTGTGAGGAGTCCCAAGTTCAAGCTTTAGCTTGGGCAAAATTTGGCTTTTTAATGAATAAATCCTTACTCTTGTTCAATAGGCTTAAATTTGATTATGTGTAAAATTCTAGTAGAATGGGTCTGCTGGTCTGGTGGTTAAGTGGAGAGAATTTAAGCTGGAGGTCCTGTGCTCGAATCAAGGTGTAAGCAAGGGTTTATATTTTTACCTCGGTGGGTTGGAAGTGTTTGAATGGAGTCTAAATTCTTATGATGGTTGGGGTGTTGGACGGTTTTGGAGAAATAAGGGGTAGTGGGAGTGTTTTGAGGGATTAGGGGAGTAATTAGAGGGATTTGGAGAGCTATTAGAATCCCATTGTGATATTTTCAAATTTGAAATTTCGATTGTTTTCCCAATTCTGTCAATCCCTTTTCCCCCTACTCTCTGTCGAAATTCTATGCTTCCTCACCTTCTTTTCTTCACGATTTCTTCTCCATACCCTCTTTTTTGCGATCCATGTTTGTTCACGACTGTGTGTAAACGATTTTGGTGTTTTGGTATCTCGATTTTTAAAACATTAAAGGAGAATCTATGTTTAACTGTTTTGACAGCCAATAATCTGGTGTGAGGGGTGGTTCTAGTACTGGATTGTGATAGGAGACGTTTGTGGTTCACAAGGTAAGGGCTTTTCCGCTCGCAAGCTGTCTAACCCGTTTTGGGGTATAGTGTAATTTGATTGATTAGTGTCTGATTGAGTGAAATATAGTTAATTTTAGGTTTTAAAGTGCTCGGGGTTGCGTTAGCTTCGAATTGATACAGGTGTGTTCCTGGAAACACAAAAAATGAGAATCGTCAAAAGCCAAAAAATAATTCTGTCAACGCCACACGGACGTGTGGTCGCTTGTGTGGTAGGCCGTGTGGCAGTACACGGTCGTGTGAGTGATGAACTAGGCCGTGCGCACGTGACACGGGCGCATGACATGGCCGTATGATGGCTGGCGAGACTGTGTACGAGACCCGGGCTCGACCATTTAGGCCGTCTGGGCCAAACGGACATGTGGGCCCATACGGGCAGGCCACATGTGCGTGTGAGCCCATTTTTTTTGAAATAATCTGTAAGGTTGCCCAGGTTTCCCAAGTCGACTATGACCTACCGTAAGGTCGGTAAGCATTTCTTAGACCCCTAATTCTGTGATTTGATTATGTGATGTATGTATTAAGCATATTTGTAATGCCCCATACCCAAGACCGTCGCTGGAGTCTAACACGAGGTGTTAACAGACTTAATTCATTACTTAAACAGCTCAAACAATTTGTTTTTAAAATTTCCAGTCAAGCTAGCAATCTGCATCATAGTCACTTAAAAATTCATATCTCGAGTTCTGAAACTCGAAATCCAATTCCGTAAATTTTTCTTGAAACTATTTTCATATATCTATTTACTAATTTTTTATAGAATTTTTTGTCAAGCAAATTAGTACAGTTTATTAGTTAAATTCTCCCTATTTCAGGGTTCGACTACTCTGACCTCTGTATATTACGAATCAGATATCTCTCTTAACAGAATTTCAATGACTATGAAGTTTGTTTCACTTAAAACTAGACTCAATAAGGAATCTTTAAATATAAATTATGACATCTAATTGTCTTTGTACAATTTATGATGAATTTTTAAAGTCAGAATAGGGGATCCAGAAATCACTCTGGCCCTGTTTCACAAAAATTCAAATATCACATAAAATATAATTCATATGCCTGTTTTGTTCAATCCATATGAAAATAGACTCATTAAGATTCAATTTCATAACTTACTCATCATTTAATTATATTTCTAATATTTTTAGTGATTTTTCAAATTTACATCACTGCTGCTGTCAGATTCTGTTTTATGGCAAATTTCACTTTACTAAGGATTTTCATGGACTAAATAGCATTTTAAACATACATAACATCAAATATGACTTAGATTGGTTATTCCAATGGCTAATCATTTACAAACCCTTTTCTTACCAAACCATAGCCATATCATAAGATCAATTACACAAAGTGAGTGTTTTGCCATACATGCCACATTCAAAATACACAAGCCATTTTACCAATTTAAGCCTTCGGATAGTGTGAACGAGTCTTCGACCTATCCCGATTCTCAAGCCGGCTTGTCAAAACTACAATGAAAGAAAAAGAGGGAGTAAGCACAAATGCTTAGTAAGTTCACATGCAAATAGCAAGTAACATAATCACACAATCTCACATAAAACATCATTTGCATAAAACAACACCAAGACATTCATGTTTCATTTACATTTAATATCTTTCTACGATTTCATCATACCAAGTTTTCAACCCGAGAGTTTAAGCACATACCTATCAAATTTTCTCATTTACCACACTTACCAACATGTCACCTTCGTTTTAGGCCTTCTCCTTATTCATTTAAGATTCACCCGTTGAACACATCGGAATATAATTCGAATACACGGATTTCATAAACGTAAGTGTCATACCCGCAGCTAGACAAACTCAATAGCTTACGGAACTTATGTAGCCAAGCTACCATGTAAACCGCCCATAAGTGAACTCGGACTCAACTCAACGAGCTCGGATGCCTACTTACATCTCACGAACTCGGACTCAACTCAACGAGTTCGGAACTCAAATATCCTAGTGACATGCCACTTGTATTCTAATCTATTCCCAAGGCTCAAACGGGCTTTTTCCTCGATCACACATCTTTACCGTCTTCCACGGAATATTGAAACCGATACTCGGTAGCAATTCATATTTAACAAGTAATAAACATAATTTGCATATTACTCAACAATAACCACAAAGCATAATATTTCATAATAATAATCATCATATCATATAAATATCATTAAGTTACTTAAAATGACAATTATGTTACTACATTTACACATGAACTTACCTCGGTATAAAATTATTAGAATCGAGCCTATTCTTCGTAAACTTTGTTTTTCCCTCGATCGCGACTTGAATCTCGTTTCTCTTGATCTATAATACCAAATTAATCTTATTTAATACATACATTCATCAAAACAGCATTTAATATGAACTTTGGCAAAATTACATTTTTGCCCTTAAAATTTTGCATAATTACACTTTTGCCCCTAGGCTCGGGAATTAAACTTCATCCCTTATTCTTATGTTTTATGATATGCTGATCATTTTTCCCTTCTATGGCAACGTCAAATTCACACTCTAACATGTACTTATGACTATTAGGTATTTTTACCGATTAAGCCATTTTACTCGTTTTCGGTACACAAATCCAATTTTTAAACATCAAGCAACCATCAGATCCAATTCTGAAATCTGATCCCGTATTAGCTTCACACTGCTTTCTCTTGGCTTGCAACTCTTGATCATTTTTCTGAGCTTCAGAAATCTCTTGTAAAAACATCGGTCTTGCTCTTAACTCTACTAGAATCGAACCATCATTTGATATCTTTAACCGAGTGTTCATAGTTCTCAAAGCAAATAGCAATTTTCTGCTTAAAGCATCGGCAATCACATTCACTTTTCCCAGATGGTAATCAATAACAAGCTCGTAATCTTTCAATAACTCCAATCATCTTCCATGTCTCAAATTCAAGTCTTTTTGTGACATCAAGTACTTAAGACTTTTGTGGTCAGTATATACTCAGCACTTTTCACCATACAAATAATGTCGCCAAATCTTCAAAGCAAACACTATAGCAGCCAATTCCAAATCATGAATCGGATAATTCCTTTCGTGAGATTTTAACTGCCTCGAAGCATAAGCCACCACTTTTCCTTCTTGCATAAGTACACATCCTAAGCCATTTCGAGAAGCATCACTATACACCACAAATTCTTTACCTGATTCGGGTTGTACCAACACTGGTGCTTCAGTTAATAACTTTTTCAATTCTTTGAAACTCTGTTGACATTCTTCCGTCCATTCAAATTTAACATTCTTTCGGAGTAGTCTAGTCATAGGAGCAGCAATTATAGAAAATCCATTTACAAACCGCCGATAATACCCAGCTAGCCCCAAGAAACTTCTAACCTCGGTTACATTTTTCGGTGGTTTCCAATCAACAATGGTTGAAATCTTACTAGGATTAACCCGTATACCATCACCTGAAACAATATGACCCAAAAATCTAACTTCCCGGAGCCAAAATTCACTTTTACTAAACTTAGCATACAACTGCTTATCTCTCAAAGTTTGCAAAACTATCCTCAAATGCTCAGCATGCTCTGTCTCATATTTTGAATAAATTAAAATATCATTTATAAACACCACAACAAATTTGTCCAAGTATGGCCGAAATATGCAATTCATTAAATCCATAAACACAACAGGAGCATTTGTCAACCCGAATGGCATAACTAAAAATTCATAATGACCGTACCTTGTTCTAAAAGCAGTTTTAGGCACATCCAACTCTTTTACTCGCAGCTGGTAGTACCCAGATCTCAAGACAATCTTTGAAAACCATGTCGCTCCTTTTAGCTAATAAAATAAATCATCAATTCTTGGCAATGGATACTTGTTTTTGATTGTCATCTTGTTTAACTACCGATAGTCAACACACAATCTCATAGAACCATCCTTCTTTTTCACAAATAACACGGGAGCACCCCATGGTGAAAAACTCGGTCTCACAAAGTCTTTATCAGTCAACTCTTGCAACTGTGACTTTAATTCTTTCAACTCTGCTGGTGCCATTCTATATGGAGCAATCGAGATTGGAGCTGTTCTCGGTATCAAATCAATACCAAATTCTACTTCCCTGACTGGAGGCAAACCCGGTAATTCTTCTGGAAATACGTCTGCAAATTCACACACAACCGGTACTAATTCAACTTTCTTTTCAACTTCTTTTGTATTAATTACATACGCCAAATAAGCTTCATAACCCTTTCTCAAATATCTCTAAGCCGACATCGAAGAAATCACAGTAGATAATGCCTCTGATTTGTCTGATTCAACCCGCAAAATTTTACCACTTTCACACTTTAATTCTATAACCTTCTCTTTGCAATTTATTATAGCATCATGCAATGTCAACCAATCCATACCCAAAATAACATCAAATTCATCAAACGGCAACAACATCAAGTCGGCCGGAAAGTAATGACCCCAAATCATTAAAGGGCATTTCTTGCATACTTTATCAACTATCACACATTTGCCTAACGGATTCGACACTCTAATCATAAATTCTGTGTTCTCAATAGGTATATTCATACTAGACACCAGTTTCATGCATACATATGAATGAGTAGAACCGGGATCAATCAAAGCAATAACATTAACATCATAAAGAGAAAATATACCAGTAATCACATCGGGTGATGAAGCATCTTCACATGCCTTTATAGCATAAGTTCTAGCTGGAGCCCTTGCTTCAGATTTAGCTGCTGAATCTCTGGCTACATTTTTGCTGCTTGCTTCATTTCCAGCTTTTCTCGAATATCTTCCCCTCGAGTCTGCACCACTAGCTTTTACATTCTGAAATTTTTCTTTCTCAGCTCTCTCTGGTCAGTCTCTAATAAAATGATCCGGGGAACCACACCGAAAACATTCATTCGCTCTACATGGGCCAAAATGATTTCTACCATACTGCTGGCACTCAGGCTTAACAAATCTCGTATTTCCCACACTAGCCGCAGAAGTAGTCTGAGATTTAGGACCCACATTTTGCTTCTTAAAATTTCCATATGATTGTCCAGTCGAAACCTGTGAACGAGGATTCATATTTCTAGATTTTCTGGATTGCTGCGAGAATGAACTGCTCGTCGGTCTTTTCTTCCAATTTCTAGTCTCAGCCTCTACCTTTTTCTTCTCTTTCAGTAGTTCTTCAGCCTTGCAAGCTCGATCAACTAGTGCTACCATTTCTTTTAATTCAAGAATCCCAAAAATACTTTGATGTCTTCATTGAGTCCATCTTCAAATCGTCTGCACATTTTAGCTTCTGTAGGAATATATTCTCTAGCATACTTACTCAACCTGACAAACTCCCTTTCGTATTCAGTAACTGTCATGTTCCCCTGCTTTAATTCAAGAAACTCTTTACGCTTCTGATCAATAAATCTTTCACTGATATATTTCTTCCGAAATTCTTCTTGAAAGAACTCCCAAGTTACTTTCTCTTTCGGTACTACTGAAGTCAATGTCTTCCACCAATGATAAACTGAATCCCTCAACAATGATATAACACATTTCAAGCATTCCTCAGGTGTACAAGACAATTCATCAAATACTCGAATAGAATTCTCGAGCTAAAACTCTGCTTTCTCGGTATCATCATCAATATTTGCCCTGAATTCTTCGGCCCCTTGTTTACGGATTCTCTCAACTGGAGTCCTGTGAAATTTCATCAGATCTACACCTTATGGCATCGGGGGTACAGGTTGAGGAATCGAGGGAGGTGGGGGAGGTTGTGCATTCGAGTTCGTACGAACGAACTCAGTATACCAGGCATTCATCATTTGGAGAAAGGCTTCCCGAGCCCCTTCTCCTCCTCCTTGACCAACAGTAGGAGGTGGATTTTCAGTTGGCACCGCCCCTTCAGCTGGAGCTAGTGCATTACTCTCTACATCATCAGCCGCAATTGGATCGGGATCCATTTACTATAAAAAATCATTTAAAAGGTCAGAAGTCATCACACTATCACAGTATATATATATGACATGTATAGCAAAACTCGTACATACAACACATTAGTCTGAGAGCTGACTAAACCTGATCTGATACCACCAAATGTAACGCCCCGTACCCAAGACCGTCGCCGGAGTCGAACACGAGGTGTTAACAGACTTAATTCATTACTTAAACGGCTCAAACAATTTGTTTTTAAAATTTCCAGTCAAGCTAGCAATCTGCGACACAGTCACTTAAAAATTCATATCTCGAGTTCTGAAACTCGAAATCCAATTCTGTAAATTTTTCCTGAAGCTATACTCATATATATATATTTACTAATTTTTTTTATAGAATTTTTGGTCAAACAAATTAGTACAGTTTATTAGTTAAATTCTCCCCTGTTTCAGGGTTTGACTGCTCTGACCTCTGTATATTACGAATCAGATATCTCTTTACAGAATTTCAATGACTATGAAGTTTCTTTCTATTAAAACTAGACTCAATAAGGAATCTGTACATATAAATTATGACTTATAATTATCTTTGTACAATTTATGATGAATTTTTAAATTCAGAATAGGGGATCCAAAAATCACTCTGGCCCTGTTTCACAAAAATTCAAATATCTCATAAAATATAATTCATATGCCTATTTTGTTCAATCCATATGAAAATAGACTCATTATGCTTCAATTTCATAACTTACTAATCATTTAATTATATTTCTAATATTTTTAGTGATTTTTCAAATTTACATCACTGCTGCTGTCAGATTCTGTTTTATGGCAAATTTCACTTTACTAAGGATTTTCATGGACTAAATAGCATTTTAAACATACATAGCATCAAATATGACTTAGATTGGTCATTCCAATGGCTAATCATTTACAAACCATTTTCTTACCAAACCATAGCCATATCATAAGATCAATTACACAAAGTGAGTGTTTTGCCATACATGCCACATTCAAAATACACAAGCCATTTTACTAATTTAAGCCTTCGGATAGTGTGAAAGAGTCTTCGACCTATCCCGATTCTCAAGCCGGCTTGTCAAAACTACAATGAAAGAAAAGGAGGGAGTAAGCACAAATGCTTAGTAAGTTCACATGCAAATAGCAAGTAACATAATCACACTATCTCACATAAAACATCATTTGCATAAACAACACCAAGACAGTCATGTTTCATTTACATTTAATATCTTTCTACGATTTCATCATACCAAGTTTTCAACCCGAGGGTTTAAGCACATGCCTGTCAAATTTTCTCATTTACCACACTTACCAACATGTCACCTTCGTTTTAGGCCTTCTCCTTATTCACTTAATATTCACCCGTTGAACACATCAGAATATAATTCAAATACACGGATTTCATGAACGTAAGTGTCATACCCGCATCTAGACAAACTCAATAGCCTGCGGAACTTATGTAGCCAAGCTACCATATAACCCGCCCATAAGTGAACTCAGACTCAACTCAACGAGCTCGGGCGTTCGCATCCATAAGTGAACTCAGACTCAACTCAACGAGCTCGGATGCCTAGTTACATTTCACGAACTCGGACTCAACTTAACGAGTTCGGAACTCAAATATCCTAGTGACATGCCACTTGTATTCTAATCTATTCCCAAGGTTCAAACGGGCTTTTTCCTCGATCACACATCTTTACCGTCTTCCACGGAATATTGAAACCGATACTCAGTAGCAATTCATATTTAACAAGTAATAAACATAATTTGCATATTACTCAACAATAACCACAAAGCATAATATTTCATAATAATAATCATCATATCATATAAATATCATTAAGTTACTTAAAATGACAATTATTTTACTACATTTACACATGAACTTACCTCGGTATAAAATTATTACCAATCGAGTCTATTCTTCGAAAACTTTGTTTTTCCCTCGATCGCGACTTGAATCTCGTTTCTCTTGATCTATAATACCAAATTAATCTTATTTAATACATACATTCATCAAAACAGCATTTAATATGAACTTTGGAAAAATTACATTTTTGCCCCTAAACTTTTGCATAATTACACTTTTGCCCCTAGGCTCAGGAATTAAAATTCATCCCTTATTCTTATGTTTTATGACATGCTGATCATTTTTTCCTTCTATGGCAACGTCAAATTCACACTCTAACATGTACTTATGACTATTAGGTATTTTTACCGATTAAGCCCTTTTACTCGTTTTCGCTTAAAACCGAGTAGTACAAGTTGTCTAACATAATTTAAAACCTCATGTTCTATCATAAAACACCAAAATACACAAATTTCACCTATGGTTATTTTTCCAAATATGAACCCTAGGTTGAATTATTGCTAGCATAAGCTTAATCGAGATACCGGGATTCTAAAAACGTAAAGAACATTAAAAACGGGGCTTGGAATCACTTACTATGGAGCTTGGAAGCTTGAAACAAACCCTAACTATGGAGAATCCTTGAAATTTCAGCTAATGAAGAAGATGGACAAAAATTGGCTTTTAATTTTGTTTTTAATTCATTTTAATAACTAAATGACCAAAATGCCCTTACTACTAAACTTTCCAAAAATTCCATCCATGTCCAATTTTTGTCCATAGACTTAGAAATTGGTCAAATTTCTATTTAAGACCTCCTCATTAATATTCCAAAACAATTTCATACTAAAAACTCCTAGAATGCAAGTTTTGCAAATTATTCAATTTAGTCCCTAATTTCAATTTAAGCACTTTAGGCATAGGATTTCATCACGAAATTTTCACACAATCATGGAATCATATCATAAACATCAAAATTATTTTAAAATAATTATTTCTATCTCGAATTTGTGGTCACAAAACCACTATTCCGATTAGGCCCTAATTCGGGATATTACAATATTACTCTTAGCATGTGTATCTGACCGATTGTATGATCTGTTAAATTGCATTTTAGCATGCCATATTTGCATGATGCATTGCATGGAGGTGGGGTTGATATTATGGTGGAGGAAGTATTCTGAAAGGCTCTTAAGCCTGTTATTTGGCAGCTTAGCTGCAATTATTTGATTATGTGCCATATTTTGGTACAATTCGTATCTGATTCTATATCTGAGTGGACTAAGGTCCACACTGATTCTGTAAAGGGCTCAGGCCTGAATTATCTGTTATTTGGATATATGACTGACTTTTGCTATTGTGTATATTTTTCTGTGTGATTACACACTGAGTTTGTGAAAACTCACCCTTTTCTGTTTAATCTATGTAGGAAATCTCCAGACTTGTTGGATCGGTGCAGCGAAGGGCTTAACGGTGACCACCACTATTGAACTGCTTATTTACAGTTTTTGCGGTTACATCGCTTATTTCTTTTTGATATTTTATGTATGATGGACTTTGGGACTGTTTGGTTTTAATTTGAGATCTTGAACTGTTGATTATGGATTTATAAACTACAACGCAACGAAGTATGGTTTTCCTAAAATAAACTGAGATTTTCGTAAATGAAACATTTTTCAAAAATTATTTGGGTTTCAAAAGCTTCCACGTAAAAGAAATGTTTTAAATCAAATCAATTAGAACATGGTTTCCCGAACTAAGTAAAAGTTAATAATTTGAAACTATTTGAAGGTCAATGGATTTTCAAAAACACTCTCATGTGACATCGTCAGATTTGGCCATAACGTCCAGGTCGGGTTTGGGGTGTTACATTTAGTGGTATCAGAGCCAGGTTATAAAACTCGGCTGTGGATTTGGGTTTTACAGATTGGTTTTAAAGAAATAATTTATAAATAATTTGAAATATTTTTGGAATAAGTATGTGGTATACCGAGTCTTTGGCGCTGATCCAGTAAGTTTCTGAAACTCTGTTTAGAATTATCTGAAAGTATGATTAGAATGTCCTGAAACTACTTTAGGTAGTATATCACACTGAAAATAATCTAGGTAGTGTAAATTGAAAACTGTAGTAAGACTGCTACTCGTGATAACTGACTCTGAACATTCTGATACTGAACTGCATAAAATATCTGTTAATAAATATTGGAATTGTAACTAATGCATAAAATTGTTAATGTAGATAAATTCTGAAATCTACGATGAGTGCAAGTGCTGCTCATGGACGGGGTACTAAATCCACGATGAGTGCAAGTGGTACTCATGGACGGGGTACTAGAGGTTGTGGCAGAGGCCATAGAGGGGCTCAAGCGGGGTCTTCATCATCTGGGAATCTGCCTAACTTAGATACTAGCGAGACACTGTGTCACTTGTGACAGGGACTAGGTCTCCAGATCGTGCGACTGGGGACGACGCACTGTTCCAAGCCGTGCTACAGCTTTCTGAGAGGATCATTGGGCCAAACACCGGAACTGGGGGCCGAGGGTCGATTATGGAATGACTTCGATCCAATGGGGCTGAATTTTTCAAGGTGTCGCTAGAGTAGCCCCTAACGTAGCTGAGCACTAGGCGGAGGCCACAAAAAGAATTATGGACGATTTGGACTTCACTGCTGAGCAAAAGCTTAAGGGGGTTGTTTATCTACTCCGTGATCATGCATACCAGTGGTGGCTGACAGTTAAGGAGGGTGCACAGCCCGACTGAATGACATGGGATTTCTTTAAGACGGCCCTCCGGGGTAAATATGTGAGGGCAATTATATTGACGCTAGGAGGCAGGAGTTCCTTAATCTCCCTCAAGGAGATCGTTCAGTGGCTGAGTGTGAGGCTGAGTTTCTGAGATTGAGTCGTTATGCGCGAGGCATGGTGGCGACCAAGTATGAGCGCTGTGTCTGATTTGAGGATGGTCTAAAGGACAGTTTGCGAGTCCTGATAGCTCCACAGAGGGAGCGTGATTTTTCTACTCTAGTTGTGAAGGCGAAGATCGCCGAAGAGGTTAAGCGCACGGAGTGCCAAAACTGAGATAGAGGAAAGACTAATAGAATGAGGCCTAAGAAAAAGGCCAGCTCTAATGGGCCAGTGAGAGTTGGGCCTCCTACTACACCTACTGCAGTGGCGCTTTGTGGCCACTATGGTTTACGCCATCCGAGTGAGTGGCGTATCTGAGATGTGGGTCGACTGAGCATTGTGTTAGAGACTGTCCATTGAGAACTAGTCAGATACAAGCTCTGGTTACTGAGACTGCACAGCTGCTGAGAGTAGTTCAGCAGCCACCTAGAGGCCAGGGTCAGGCCAGGGTGGTAACGGTATGGGTCGAGGGCGAAGAGCACCGGACAGGGGTGCCGGACTGATTGAGGCGAGGCAGTCTGCTTTGGTATATGCTGCACATCGCCGTGAGGATCGAGATGCTTCAGACGTCATTACAGGTAAATTTTTTATATTTGATGTACCTTATTTTGCACTGATAGACATAGGCTCTACACACTTATATGTACCTTATACTGTGTCTGAATATTTGGGGATTTCATTCCAGAGTACTGATAGTGAGGTAACTGTGTTAAGTCTTTTGGGGCAATCAATCTGGGTTAGTAAGTTGTATAAAGATGTTCCGCTAGAGGTCCAAGGGACAGTATTTCTAGCTAATCTAATGGAGCTTCTGTTTGGGGAGTTCGATCTAATTTTAGGAATGGACTGGCTGGTTAAACACTGCGTGAGTCTGGATTGTACGATGAAAAGGGTTGTCTTGAGGACCGAGGAGGACAATGAGGTAGTCGTGATTGGGGAACGACATGACTATCTGAATAATGTGATTTCTGCGTTGGTGGCAGAAAATTTAGTGAGGAAAGGATGTGAGGCATTCTTGGCTTACATCAGTATTTTTAATTCTGGGGACTCTTCGGTTAAGGACATCAGAACTGTGAGGGACTTTCCAGATGTTTTTCCTGTAGAACTGTCGGGGTTGCCTCCAAGTTGAGAGGTAGATTTCGAGATTGAGTTGATTCCTGGTACATCTCTGGTGTCTATCACTCCTTCAATGCTACCGAATGGCATCGAAGGAGCTTACAGAGCTTAAGGCCTAGATTCAAAAACTGTTAGATCATGGATTCATTCATCCTAGTGTGTCTCCATGGAGAGCACCAGTTCTATTTGTAAAGAAGAAAGATGGGACAATGAGGATGTACAACGATTATCGACAGCTGAACAAGCTAACGATCAAGAATAAATACCCACTTCAAAGAATAGACGACTTATTCGACCAATTCATAGGGGCTTCTATGTTTTCTAAGATCAATCTACGATCGAGATATCATCAGTTGAGAGTAAAGGAGGCTGACATGCATAAGACAGCATTTAGGACTCGATATGGACATTACGAGTTCCTAGTTATGCCCTTTGGTTTGACTAATGCACCAACGAAGTTTATGGACTTGATGAATCTTGTGTTCCAGTCCTATTTGGACCAATTCGTGGTGGTATTCATTGATGAAATTTTGGTATACTCTAAGTATGAGGACAAGCACGATGAGCATCTTAGAGTAGTTTTATAGACTCTTCGTGAGAAATAGATGTACGCAGAGTTTAGTAAGTGTGAGTTCTGGCTCCGAGAAGTAACCTTTCTGAGACATGTGGTTTCAGCTGAGGGGATTCGTGTTAATCCTCGTAAGATTGAGGCTGTGTTGGATTGGAAACAGTTGAAGAATGTGTTTGAAACTCGTAGCTTTATTGGACTGGAAGAATATTATCGATGTTTCGTAAAAGGGTTCTCTTTGATCGCAACTCCGATGACTAAGTTGCTGCGTAAGGGAGTTCTTTTCGTTTGGACTAATACATAGCAGGAGAGTTTTGATAAGCTTAAGACTGTTCTGACTTAAGCTCTTGTTCTGATACAACCTGAACCTGGTAAAGACTTCGTGGTATACAGTGATGCGTCACATTTGGGTCTGGGTTGCGTTCTAATGTAATGCGGTAAAGTGGTTGCTTATGCGTTTCGTTAGCTCAAAACTAATGAGGTAAATTATCCGATGCATAATTTGGAGTTGGCAATGGTAGTCTTCGCTCTGAAAATTTGAAGGCACTATTTGTACGGTAAGAAGTGTACTATCTACACTGATCATAAGAGCCTCAAGTATCTCCTTACTTAGAAAGAGTTAAATCTTAAGTAGCATAGATGGGTTGAGCTATTTATGGATTATGACTGGACCATCGAGTACCATCCTGGTAAGGCCAATGTGGTGGCCGATGCATTGAGCCATAGAGCTATAGCCAATCTGAGAGAGATATTCACTCGACTTAGTCTTTTCAACGATGAGAGTCTATTAGCAGAACTTTAGGTTAAACCGACATGGATTGATCAAATCAGAGATAAACAGTTGGGGGATAAGTCTATTGAGTTGCATTTCCGTCAGATTGAGAGTGGTGTTATTACTGATTTTGGGATTAACAATGATGGGGTATTGTGTTTTCGCGGTCGGATTTGTGTACTGAGTGATGAGGATTTGAGACTGTCGATTCTAAGAGAGGTACATAATAGCCCTTATGCTATACATCCCGGAAGGAATAAAATGTACTGAGATCTGCGAAAGTTGTACTGGTGGTCAGGGTTGAAGCTTGAAGTTACTGACTTCGTTGCTCACTGTTTAACTTGTCAGTAGGTTAAGGCTGGGCATCAGTTACCTTCGGATTTACTGCAGCCGATAAAGATACCGTTAGGGAAATGGGAGCGAGTAACAATGGACTTCATTAGTGGGTTGCCTCTGACACCTACTAAGAAGGATTTTGTATGGATCATTGTGGATCGATTGACCAAGTCTGCTCACTTCATTCTGGTCAGAACGAACTTCTCTTTGCAAAAACTAGCTAAACTCTACATTTCAAAAATTGTGAGGCTACATGTAGTACCTGTCTCGATCATCTCTGATAGGGATCCTTGTTTCATATCTCGATTCCAGAAGAAGCTTCATGAGGCTCTGGGTTCAAGATTAGACTTCAGTACTACTTTCCATCCTCAAACAGATGGTCAGTCAGAGAGGGTGATTCAGATACTGGAGGACATGTTAAGGAGCTGCGTTATTGATTTCCGAGGTAGTTGGGAGGAGTACTTGCCATTAACAGAGTTCGCTTACAATAACTGTTACTAGTCTAGTATATAGATGGCACCTTACGAGGCACTGTATGGTCGTAAGTGTCACACTCCCTTATGCTGGACTGAATTGGGTGAGAGACATATTCTAGGTTCAGAGTTGGTTTCAGAAACTGAGGACAAGGTCCGTTTGATTCGAGATCGACTGAAAGCGGCTTATAATAGGAAAAACTTTTATGCAGATTTGACGCGTCGAAAGATAGAATATTCTGTGGGAGACCTCATTTTCTTTAAGGTCTCGCCATGAAAGAAGATTCTGAGGTTCGATCGTAAAGGCAAGCTAAGCCCTCGGTTGATTGGGATGTATCGAATTCTAAAACGAGTGGGACCAGTTGCATACCAGTTGCAGCTACCTCCAGAGTTAGATCGTATACATGATGTATTTCACGTCTTAATGTTGAAACATTATCGCTCTAATCTCACACATTTTTCATGTAGAGGAGATTAAGGTTAGGCTAGATTTAACGTTTGAGAAGGAGCCGGTTCAGATTTTAGATCGCAACATTAAGGTTCTACGAAGAAGTCTACGAAGGTGCTATGGTAGAATCATAACACTGAGGAGGCCACTTGGGAGCCGGAGGATTCGATGCATTAGCAATATCCTTACCTTTTTTTATCAGGTAAAATTTTGATGCCGAAATTTTTTTTAGGGGGTAGAGTTATAAAGCCCCAAGTTTTTAAATATATTTCTATAATTCAGTGACACAAATATTTGTCTGCTTTAGTGGTTAAGTGTTCTGGGTGTGTGTGAGAGGTCTCAAGTTCAAGCTTTAGCTTGGGCAAATTTTGGCTTTTTAATGAATAAAGCCTTACTCTTGTTCAATAGGCTTATATTTGATTATGTGTAAAATTCTAGTAGAATGGGCCTGCTAGTCTGGTGGTTAAGTGGAGTGAATTTAAGCTAGAGGTTCTGTGCTCAAATCAAGGTGTACGCAAGGATTTATATTTTTACCTCGATGGGTTGGAAGTGTTGGAGTGGAGTCAAAATTCTGATAATGTTGGGGTGTTGGACGGTTTTGGAGAAATGAAGGGTAGTGGGAGTGTTTTGAGGGATTGGAGGAGTAATTAGAGGGATTTGGAGAGCTATTAAAATCCCACTGTGATGTTTTCATTTGTTTTTCAAAATTTCTATTATTTTCCCAATTCTGTCAACCCCTTTTCCTCTTACTCTCTGTCAAAATTCTGTGCTTCCTCACTTTCCTGTCTTCACGATTTTTTCTCCTTACCATCTTTTTACGATCCACGTTTGTTCATGACCGTATGTAAGCGATTTTGGTGTTTTGGTATCTCAGTTTTTAAAACATTAATGGGGAATCTATGTTTAACTGTTTTTGACCACTAATAATCTGGTGTGAGGAGTGGTTCCAGTGCTGGATTGTGATAGGAGACATTCGTGGTTCGCAAGGTATGGGCTTTTCTGCTTGGAAGCTGTCTAACCCGTTTTGAGGTATAGTGTAATTCAATTGATTGAGTGTCCGATTGAGTGAAATATGGTTCATTTTAGGTTTTAGAGTGCTTGGGGTTGCGTTAGCTTCGAATCGATACCAGGTGTGTACCCGGAAACACAGAAAACGAGAATCAACGAAAGCCAAAAAACGATTCTGTCAACGCCACATAGGCGTGTGGTCGCCCGTGTGATAGGCCATGTGAATGAAGAACCAGGCCATGCGTATGTGACACGGGCACATGACACAGCTGTGTGATGGCTAGCGAGGCCGTGTGCGAGACCCGAGCTCTACCATTTGGGCCGTGTGGGCCACACGGGCATGTAGGCCCACACGGGCAGGCCACATGGGCAGGTGAGCCCTTTTTTTTGAAATAATCTGTAAGGTTGCACGGGTCGCCCAAATCGACTGTGACCTACCATAAGGTCAGTAAGCATTACTTAGACCCCTGATTCGTTGATCTGATTCTGTGATGTATGTATTAAGCATGTTACTTTTAGCATGTGTATCTGACCGATTGTATAATCTGTTAAAATGCATTTTAGCATGCCATATTTGCATGATGTATTGCATCGGGGTGGGGTTGATGTTATGGTGGAGGAAGTATTCTGAAAGGCTCTTATGCCTATTATTTGGCAACTCATCTGCAGTTATCTGATTATGTGACGCATTTCAGTACAGCATGGTGTGTTGGGATGGGTGGGTCGATTTTATCCCTACATGGTGTGTTGGGTTAGACGGAGTTAGTGTGCAGGGCTGGTGGGCATGATTCTGTTATTCTGCTTTATTATGAATGTTATATCTGAAATGGGCTAGGGCCCAGTTCGTATTTGATTCTGTATCTGAGTGGACTAAGGTCCACACTAATTCTGAAAGGGTTTAGGCCTGAATTATCTGTTATTTGGATATATGACTGACTTTTGCTACGATTTATATTTTTCTGTGGGGATTACACACTGAGTTTACGAAAACTGACCCTTTTCTATTTAATCTATGTAGGAAATCTCCAAGCTTGACGGATCAGTGCAGCGGAGTGCTCAACGATGACCACCACTATCGAATTGCTTATTTACAGTTTTTGCTGTTACATCGCTTATTTCTTGTTGGTATTTTATGTATGATGGAATTTGGGACTGTTTGGTTTTAATTTGGGATTTTGAACTGTTGATTATAGATTTATAAACTACAACACAACAAAGTATGATTTTCCTAAAATAAACTGAGATTTTCGTAAATGAAACGTTTTTCAAAAATTATTTGGGTTTCAAAAGCTTCCGTGTAAAAGAAATGTTTTAAATCAAATCAATTAGAACACAGTTTCCTGAACTAAATAAAAGTTAATAATTTGAAACGATTTTAAGGTCAATGCATTTTCAAAAACACTCTCATGTGACATCGCCAGATTCGGCCATAACATCCAGGCCAGGTTTGGGGTGTTACATATTTATTTGAACTCAAGTTTTTACTTACATCAAAGTATACAAGTCATGCATACATAGCCCATCATCCACTCAAGATTAAGGTATGCCACACTTTGAATGTCACAAGTGAATAAATCCATAAACAGATTTAGGACCTAATCTTCTTGGGTCCAATCCAATGTACTGTCAATCCAATCAATCATATTTATGTCTCTATATTCTAGGAATCATCCGCTCCAATGCCGAAGACTAGACATCTCCCCAATTGGACTTTATAGATGACATATTAATCTTTCAATTCGTTTCCCATTTCTGATTATAATAAGGACATATTTAGGTTCATATACTAATATAAGTTATCATTCCGTATTAAGATTCAACCACGTAATACCGCTTAGTATTAGTTTAAGCATTAGAAAAATGGAGAGCCAATATTTGCTTCTATTTTGCTTTGCAAGCAAAAAACCGTATGAGAACATCATACAAAGTATATTAATGTAATCCATGAATTTTTTTTATTAATCAATCTACTTAAAAAAAAATACAAGTTTACGAATGAATATATTACACTTTGGGCACCAAATTTAACAGCTAAGTGGAAAGATTCCCAAGCTCAGTGGCTGAAGTTGACAATGGCAACCATGGATGCTATTGTTGGATCCACGGATGCCATTAAAGTATTTTATATGAGTTGATCTTGATGAATCCAAATGGTTTAGTTTGGATTGATTTGTTTGCGGTCATCTATAGCGCACAGAGGGGCTAGTTAAGAAGCGTTAAGATGGGCAAAGAGATTATGGCCATGCATGAGCATTTAAAACTATACTTTTCACATTGAGAAATTGATACTACTAGTTAATTTTATAAATATTTGAGAGGTAATGGGAGTAAAAAAAATGGATCAAGCTTATATGAGCATGGATATCTCTAATATCATGTAAACTTACGAATAGACAATAGAAAACTGGTATGATTTCTTTCATTCACTAGTTAGTTCTTAAAACACAATATAGTTGTGACAAACTATTAACAATTTCCATGATACTCTCTTATGACAAAAATAATTTATTCAAACAAAAAAAGAATGATTAAGAAATAGAAAACATAAGTTAAAGAAGTGGTAAAAAAAAGCCAAAATTTAAGTAATAGTCAAAGATTTATTCAACACCAGTGATGAAAGCTTCAATTTTTAATTAGAAAAAGATACGCAAAAGATAAAATATAAAGGAATATATTCGTCAAATTTTGATTTTTGCTCATTTATTATGTTTTAAATGTGATATTTAGTTTATGTATTTTAATTTGACAAAATTTATCTCTATATTTTATAATGTCATTAGTTAATAATGATAGTTAATACTTAACTATTGAATTAGAATATTGCCTTGGATTTATTTTTAAATGTTAACATTATGAAAGTAAAGAGATCAAATTATGAGAAATTAATATGTACTGAATAGTGAATTTGTGTATTCTAAAAGGACTAAAATTAAAATTTGACCAATATGTTCAAAATCTAAACTCTTTTTTTCCTACCTCCTCGACATGTTATTCTTAAAACTTTTTTTTGAATAAAAAAATCAATGTGCATTAAAAGAGGAAAATCAGAATAAGCAAACTTTAAACAGTTATCATCATCATGACGTAACGACTATCAAAATCCTACTAGCAACCACAACAGTGCCCCAGTTTTCCTAAAGGAAGAAAGAAAAAGAAAACAAATCCCTAAGGAAATAAAAAGTTTTCCTAAAAAAATCAAATCCACTAACCTATCATTTCCTAACCTAACATTTCCTCTTTTTTTCACCAGAAAACATCTCTAGAGCCCCTTGGTCTTCTTCATTGTTGCATTTTCCATTGAAATCCATCCCAATTCTCCCTAAAAAGCTGAGTTCGTTAGAGAAACAAGCCATTTTATCAAAGAAACCATCTTCAGACTCAACATGATAGTACGAAACTTCACGCCTTTAGAAATCTTCTTCTATTATTCATAACGGTGGCTTCCACTCCCAATAGAACCTCTTCCATCCAGTAGATCATGGCTAAAAGATCAATAGCTCCTGTCGCTAGACCATGCGCTGCTTCATTTACCTTTCGTAGAGTATATTCCAAAGCTAAGTGATTGAAGCTCGTTCTCTTGCCCTTTATTTCATCAATTATATTACCTATCACCGATATATCCTTTAAATTTGACCATGGTTTTTTAATAACGATTAAGGCATATCCCTCCACCACTGTAACACCTTAATATTTCTATTTCTATTTTTGTAATTGTTTGACACAACTATGTATCTGCTTCAGTGGTTAAGTGTTCTGGGAGTGTCTGAGAGGTCCTAAGTTCAAGCCTTGCCTTTGGAAAATTTTGGGTTTTTTTGGATTTAAGTCCTATCTCTGTTCAATGGATTTATATTTAATTGTCTGTAATTCCATATCAGAATGTGCCAGCTGGTTTAGAATTGATTCGAGGAGTTCTTTTGTAGTTTTTAGGTGCTATATGGCTCAGAAGTGGTTTTGCATCAAAATCGTACCAGGTGTGTACCCGAGTCGCAGAAAAGTGAGGTTCTACAAAAGCCAAAAAACCCCACTGCCAATGCCACACGGCCGTGTGGTAAGCCATGTGGTAGGCCATGTATGATGACACGGCCGTGTGATCAACAAAAGCCAGGCTGTGAGTAAGGCACGACCGTGTGATGACCAGAGTGTGGCCGTGTGAGCCAGACGGGCTAGGCCAGATTAGGCGTGTAGGCCCACAATGGCGAGTCGATTATTGGGCCAGGCCGTGTGGGCCACACGGGTAAGGCCAATCTAGGCGTGTGGGCTCATATACTGAAATTTTTCGTAGGGTCACACAGGTCGACCTAATCAACTGTAGACCTATCATAGAGTCGATAAATGTTATCCAACCCTATAACCAAATGATCTGTTAGACTGAAATATGGTTATGAGCGTGCTTATGTTTGTTTATATGTTATTTGTTTATGAATACATGTTAAGCATGATTTATCTGTTAATTTTGTATGCATGTTCTATTACTGTAATTGAGGTGGGATGATGCATATTGGAGGAAGTGTTCTAAAAGGCAGATTATGCCTAATATCTGGCTATACAGCTGCATTATATATTATATGTGTCTCATTGGTACAGCGTGGTGTGTAGGCCTGGGTGGGTGTTTTAAACCGCACATGGTGTGTAGGGATGGTCAGAGATGGTGTGTAGAGGATAGGGGTAAGATTCTGATATCTTATTTGCATATCTATAACTGTGTCTACATATGAAATGGGCTCAGGCCCGGATCTATATCTGTATCTGACATGGGCCCAGGCCTAAATATGAATCTATTTGATTTATGATATTTTGTATGTGTACATGCTTAGTTTTACTGCGTTACGCACCAAGTTTACGTAAACTCACTCCTTCTTTGTTTGTCTGTACAGGTAACCCACAGTTTTAGGCAGATCAGTGTAGCGGAGGACTCGACAGTGGCCACCTATTTTTACGATTTTATTTTGTTTTATGGTTATGAAGTTTTGGCATTGGGGTTATATTTTCTAGGACTCTGGACTCTTTAAAACTGTTTGACATTGGTTTTGGGTTTTGGGTTTTTGGTTTTTTACTTACTTATAACTGTGATGGTTTACTAAAAGTAAGGGTTTTCTAAAATCTTGAAAGGATTTTCTAGGCACAACGATTTTACAAGCTTCCGCTACAAATACGTTTTATCTCTAAATGATTGAATGAAAGGGAGTTTTGAAATTAATAATAGCGAGAAAGGCTAATTAACTGGAAAGGTTTTAAATTAACGACAACGATTTTTTTCAACCGATTTCATATGACACTTTCAGATTCAGCTATAACGTCTAGGCCGAATTTGGGGTGTTATAATTAGTGGTATCAGAGTCAGGTTGCAAAAACTTGGTTGTAAATTTTTGGGTTCCAAAATATGTTTTAAAGAATTGGTTTACAAATGATTTAAAAATATTTTGATTAAGTACGTGGTACACTAAGTATCCGACACCTATCTTGTAAGTATTTCTGATTTCTGATAAAAATTTTTGAAAGCATTGTTGATAGTCTACTTGGAAACACTATAGGTAGTACACTCTGAAACTGTAGTAAAACTGACAGAAACTAAAACTTGCAAAAATAACTCTGAACTTCTGATTCTTTATGCATAAAATATCTGTTAATAAATATTGAAACTGGTGCATAAAATTGTTAATGTAGATAAAACTTCTAAATCACAATGAGCGCACGAGGTATCCATAGACGTGGCATTCGAGACTGAGGTAGAGGCCGTAAGTGGACTCGAGTTAAGTCCTCATCTCTGGCAGCATCCCAAATCTGGACACTAATGAGACACCTGTGTCACCTGCTACTGAGATTGGGTCTTAGAGCCGTTTGGTTGGGGACAATGCATTGTCTCTAGCCATGCTGAGGATATTAGAGAGGGTCGCTGGACCCAATTCTGGATCTGGGTGCTGAAGGTCGGTAACTGAGGGACTCCGGTCTAATAGAGCTAAGTTATTTAAGGGTGTCACAAGAGTCATCCCTAATGTGGTTGAGTATTGGTTGGAGGCTATTGAGAGGATTATGGATGACTTGGACTGCACTCCTGAGTAGAAATTGAAGGGTGCAGTCTCTATGCTTTGTGATGAAGCATATCAGTGGTGGTTAACAGTTAAGGAGGGCACTCAGCCTGATCGTCTAACTTGGGACTTCTTTAAGACTACATTTCAGAGCAAATATATGGGAGCCAGCTACGTTGATGCTCGCAGGTGTGAGTTTCTGAACCTCACACAATGTGACCGATCTGTGTCCAAGTATAAGGCCGAATTTCTAAGGTTAAGCCATTAGGCTCGAGGTATGGTGGCGTCCGAGTATCAGAGGTGTATTAGGTTTGAGGACGGCCTAAAGGATAATCTGAGGGTTCTGATTGCTCCGCAGAGGGAGTGTGAGTTTTTTGTTTTGGTAGAGAATGCGAAGATCACCGAAGATGTTAAGCGCGTTGAGTGCCAAAATAAAGAAAGGGAGAGAGGGAGGAACAAGAGGGATTCAGAGCCTTTAAGTTCTTCGCATGGGCTTAAGAAAAAGGTCAGATCTGATGGACCAGTTAGAGTGGGGGCTCCTGCTGCTTCAGCTAGGTTGTAGCCTTGTGGTGATTATGGTAAGTGCCATCCGAGCGAGTGTTGGAGGATTGGGGCCTGTCTGAGATGTGGATCATTAGATTATTGTATCAGAGATTACCCATGATGAGCAGATCAGACGCCAGCTCCGGGTTTTATACAGCCTCAAAGGGCAGTTCAGCAGCCACCTAGTGGCTATGGTCAGGCCGGGGGTGGTAATGGTATATGCCGAGGGCAGAGAGTATCGGATAGAGGTGCTGGTTTGACTGAGGTGAGACAGCCTACTTTAGTTTATACCGTACGACGTTGATGAGACAGAGATACTCCTGACGCCATCATCGGTACATTCTTTATATTTGATGTACCTTACACTACTGTGATAGACATAGGATCTAATCATTCCTATATAGCCAGTTCAGTTTCCGAAAACTTGGGGTTTACGATTGAGAGTACTACGAGTGAGATCACCGTACTGAGTCCATTGGGGTAGTCTGTCTAGGTTAGTAAACTCTATAGGGATGTACCTTTAATGGTGCAAGGAATTGTTTTTCTGGCGGATCTAATGGAGCTTCCGCTTGGGAAGTTCGATATAATTCTGGGAATAGACTGGTTTGTCTAGCACCGGGTTAGTCTGGATTGTATGACTAAGAGGGTAGTTCTGAAAGCTAAGGTGGATGATGAGGTGGTTGTGATCGGAGAGCGTCGAGATTATTTATCTAATGTGATCTCCGCACTTGTGGCTGAGAAATTGGTTCGGAAAGGGTGTGAGGCATACTTGGCCTACGTCAGTGTTTCTGCTTCTGGGGACTTTCGATTAGGGATATCAAAACTGTGAAGAATTTTTTAGATGTTTTTCCTAAGGAGTTACCAGGACTGCCTCCAAACTGAAAGCTTGAATTTGGGATTGAGCTTCTCTCGGGTATATCTCTGGTGTCCATCTCTCCCTATCGTATGGCACCGAAAGAGCTTACGGAGCTTAAGGCTCAACTGTAAGAGCTTTTGGATCGTGGTTTCATCCGTCTAGTGTGTATCTATAGGGAGCACCATTTCTGCTTGTTAAGAAGGATAGGACCATAAGGATGTGCATCGATTACCGGTAGTTAAACGAGTTGACTGTGAAGAATAAGTATTCGCTTTTGAGAATCGATGACTTGTTTGATCAGTTCCAGAGGTCTTTTGTGTTTTCAAAGATTGATCTTCATTTTGGGTACCATCAGTTGAGGGATAAGGACGCTAATGTACAAAAGACTGCATTTAGGACTCGTTATAGACATTACAGGTTCCTAGTTATGCCTTTTGGTTTGACGAATGCACCGACTACATTTATAGATCTGATGAACCAAGTGTTCCAGCCCTATTTGGATCAGTTTGTTGTGGTCTTCATCAACGACATTCTGGTATACTTTAAGACTGAAGATGAGCATGATGAGCAACGTAGGGTAGTGCTTCAGATTCTGCGTGAGAAGTAGCTTTTTGCTAAATTAAGCAAGTGTGAGTTTTGGTTACGTGAAGTACTTTTCTGGGGCACTTGGTTTTTGCTGAGGGGATTCGTGTGGATTCTCAAAATATTGAGTCTATGCTGGATTGGAAATAGCCTAAGACTGTGTCTAAGATCCGCAGCTTTCTGGGTTTGGCGGGATATTATTGGTGATTTGTTGAGGGATTATCTTTGATTGTTGCGCCATTGACTAAGCTTCTGCGTAAGGGTATATCTTTTGTCTGGACTGATGCACAACAAGAGAGCTTTGAGAAGCTTAAGTCTATTCTGACTCAGGCTCAAGTCTGTTCTAACTCAGGCTCCTGTTCTGATACAGCCTGAATATAAAAAGAAGTTATAGTATACAGTGACGCATCACATGCTGGATTGGGTTGTGTTTTGATGTAGAATGGTAAGGTTGTAGCTTATGCGTCCCGTCAGCTTAATACACATGAAGAAAACTATTCGACGCATGATCTTGAGTTAGCTGCTGTAGTCTTTATATTGAAAATCTGGAGGTATTATCTGTATGGTGAGAGGTGCATCATTTACACTAATCACAAGCACCTCAAGTATCTCCTTACTCAGAAGGAGTTGAACCTTAGACAGCATCGTTGGATTGATCTACTCAAAGATTATGAATGTACCATCGAGTACCATTCTGGTAAGGCCAATGTGGTGGCCGATGCTCTAAGTCGAAGAGCGATATCTGATGTGAGGGTGATGTTTGCTCGCCTTAGACTGTTTGATGATGGGAGTCTGTTAGCCGATTTGCAGGTTAAGCCGCTTTGATTAAGCAGATTCGAGATAAACAGTTAGTGGATAAGACTCTAGGAGTACGGTTCCATCAGGTGGAAAGCTGTACTACTTCTAATTTTGGGTTGAATAGTGATGGTGTCCTGTATTTTTGAGGTCGGATTTGTATGCCAAATGATTCATATCTGAGATAGTCGATTTTGAGGGAGGCACATAGTAGCCATTATGCTATGCATCCTGGTGGTAATAAGATGTATTGTGACCTCCGTGAATTATATTGGTGGCTAGGTTTAAAACGTGAAGTTACCGATTTTGTTGCTCATTGTTTTACTTCTCAGCAAGTTAAGGCTGAGCATCAGTTACCTTCGGGTTTGTTGTAGCTAGTTAAGATTCCTTTGTGGAAATAGGAGCGAGTAACGATGGACTTCGTTAGTGGGTTGCCTTTAACACCCGCTAAGAAAGATTTTGTTTGGGTCATCGTAGATCAATTGACCAAGTCTGCACAATTCATTCCGGCTCGAACTGATTACCCTCTGTAGAAGCTAGCGAAGTTGTACATTTTTGAGATTGTAAGACTACATAGGGTTCTTGTCTCAATCATTTATGATAAAGATCCTCGCTTCACTTATGGGTTTTGGAAGAAGTTACATGAAGCTTTAGGTTTCAGATTGGACTTCAGTACTGCGTTCCATCCTCAAATCGATGGTCAATCCAAAAGGGTGATTCAGATACTGGAGGATATGCTTAGGAGTTGTGTGATCTATTTCTGAGGTTGTTGGGAGGATCATCTGCCACTGACTGAGTTCGCTTATAATAATAGTTTCCAAGCTAGTATTCAGATAGCATCTTACAAAGCTTTGTATGGTCGTAAGTGTCGTACTCCACTGTGTTGGACTGAGTTAGGCGAACGTCGAGTTTTGGGTCCTGAATTGGTTTCTGAGACTGAGAATAAGGTTAAACTGATTCGGGATCGCCTGAAAGCGACTTCTGATAGATAGAAATCGTATGCAGATCTGAATAAGCGTGAGATTGAGTATTCTGTGGAGGACTTTGTTTTCCTTAAGGTCTCTCTGCGGAAGAAGGTTTTGAGGTTCGGTTGTAAGGGCAAGCTGAGCCCTAGGTTTATTAGACCGTACCGGATTCTGAAGCCTGTGAGACCAGTTGCTTATCAGTTGGAGTTACCCCTTGAACTGGACTGTATCCATGATATTTTTCACATTTTGATGTTGAGACAGTACCGATTTGACCCATCTCACATTGTGTCGATTGAGGAGATTGAGGTTAGGCCGGACTTGACCTTTGAAGAGGAGCTGGTTCAGATCCAAGATCGAGATGTTAAGGTTCTACGAAAAAACTCCATTCCATTAGTGAAGGTGCTGTGGCAAAATCATAGCACTGAGGAGGCTACGTGGGAACCTAAGGACTCGATCGTCAGCAGTATCCTTATTTGTTCAAATCAGGTAAATTTCGAGGTCGAAATTTCTTTTAAGGGGATAGAGTTGTAACGCCCCAATATTTCTATTTATGTTTCTGTAATTGTTTAACGCAACTATGTATCTGCTTCAGTGGTTAAGTGTTTTGGGAGTGTCTGAGAGGTCTTAAGTTCAAGCCCTGCCTTTGGCAAATTTTGGGTATTTTTGGATTTAAGCCCTATCTCTGCTCAATGGGCCTATATTTAATTGTCTGTAATTCCATATCAGAACGCACTTGCTGGTTTGAATGGTAAGGAGTTAGAGTGTTGGAGGTTCCGTGTTCGAGTCCCTGCATTAGTGATTATTTTTAGTCTGCTTCGAGATGGAATTTCGGTTGCATTAGAATTTTGAGTAGTGGATGGTTAGGGTGTAGTGGGATTTGTAGGAGCAAAATTAGGGGAAATAGATCTCTAATTGAATTTTTATTTTTTTCCAAAAGAAAGCTCCTTCTTTTCTCTGACGTTTCCACTCCCCCTTATTTTGCTTTTGCGCTTTCAATTTTGTTTTTTGTACTTAATTGCTTTCATTTTCCTCGTTGAGTTGTTGCTACTACAGATTTTGGGTTCTTTAATCGGTTTGGTAAGTGAGGATTGTTGTTTATCTCAAAGTGGGGAGTTTTCTTTAAAATCGGTATACCCTTGTCGAATGCTTTTCTTGGCACTGATCTTGTGTTTGGGCAGCGGTAAATCATGAATATTAGGACTCTCCTCTTGCGGATACGTAATCAAAATCATTCAAAGTAGTAGGGTAAGTGTTAAGCACTTATTTTGAATTCTTTTCAGATTCTTTGATTTGGTAAATGTGAGGTTTAGAATTGATTCGAGGAGTTCCTTTGTCATTTTTAGGTGCTGTGTGGCTCGGGAGTGGTTTTGCATTGAAATCGTATCAGGTGTGTACCCGAAACGTAGAAAATTAGGGTTTGGCAAAAGGCAAAAAACCCCCACTGTCGATGCCACGCAACCGTGTGGTAGGTCGCGTGCCACACACGAGTTAGGCCAGATTGGACGTGTAGGCCCACACGGGCATGACACACGGGCGTGTCAATTATTGGGCCAGACCGTGTGAGCCACACGGGAAAGGCCAATCTAGGCTTGTGGGCCTACACGGGCATGTGGGCCCATTTACTGAAATTTTTTGTAAGATCATACGGGTCGTTCTAATCGACTGTGGACCTACCGTAGGGTCGGTAAATGCTATCTAACCCTATAACCAAATTATTTATTAGACTGAAATATGGTTATGAGTGTGCCTATGTTTGTTTATCTGTTATCTATTTATGAACGCATGTTAAACATGATTTATCTTATCTGTTAATTCTGTATGCATGTTCTATTACTGTGATTGGGGTGGGATTATGTATATTAGAGGAAGTGTTCTGAAATAAAGATTATGCCTAATATCTGGCAGTACAGCTGCATCATATCTGATATGTGTCGCATTGGTACAGCATAGTGTGTAGGGCTGGGTGGGGGGTTTAAATTGTGTGTAGAGATGGTCGGAGATGGTGTGTAAAGGATGGGGGTAGGATTCTGATATTTGATTTGCATATCTGTAACTGTGTTTGCATCTGAAATAGGTTCAAGCCCAAATCTGTATCTGTATCTGACATGGGCCTAGGCCCGAATATGAATCTATTTGATTTGTGATATTCTATATGTGTACATGCTTAACTCTGCTGGGTTACACACTGAGTTTACATAAACTCACCCATTCTCTGTTTGTCTGTACAAGTAACCCATAGTCTTAGGCGGATCAGTGCAGCGGAGGATTTGACGGTGGCCACCTATTTTTACGATTTTATTTTGTTTTATGGTTATGAAGTTTTGGCATTAAAGTTGTATTTTCTAGGTCTCTAGACTCTTTGAAATTGTTTGACATTGGTTTTGGGTTTTTGGTTTTTTTACTTACTTATAACTGTGATGGTTTACTAAAAACAAGGGTTTTCTAAAATCTTGAACGAATTTTCTAGGCAGAACGATTTTACAAGTTTTCGCTACAAATACGTTTTATCTCTAAATTATTGAATGAAAGAAAGCTTTAAAATTAATAATAGCGATAAAGGCTAATGAACTGGAAAGGTTTTAAATTAACGAAAACGGGTTTTTTCAACCCATTTCATGTGACACTTCCGGATTCGGCCATAATGTCTAGGCCAAGTTTGGGGTGTTACAACCACTAGATCTTGAAAACTCATTTCTTTCCCAAAAATGATGGCTTGAAGGCAAGCTTTCACTTCCGCAGTTTTCGGATCTCCAGTGCTTCCTAGTGGGTAAGCACAAGAGCCCATAACAAACCCCTCATTATTCCTTATAATAATCCTCGCAATTGCACTTTTTTCCTGTTAATAGGATGTTGCATCGAAATTGATTTTAACTTGCTCTGCCTTGGGGGGTCTCCAGCAATCCTCCTTTGATTTTATGTTAGACTCAATTATGGATTTCAGTTTATCAAACTCCAAAACATAAGCTTTAATGAAACCCACTACCTCTTGTACCCTTTCTTTTTTCCCCTCGTGATAGTATTTGTTTCTATTGTACCATACTGCCCAAAGTGCGACTGCTATGACTAAACACATGACTACCCAAAATGCAATTTTTTTATTAAAAAATAAGACTAACCATTGTTTCCAATCTTGCTCTGTGGTTATTTGCGAGGTGTCCACCCTGACCCCTTAAAGGACCCTCTTTGTGAACATGTAATCTCGAAATAGATGTTCTACAGTTTCTTTATCCTCCGAGTAGATTGGACAAAATGGATCATTCCTGGGTCTACGAGTCTTTAGATTACTAAATGTTAGAAGATAATTGTTACTTAATCTCCATAGATTTTTCTTTATCTTGCTGGGGATCGAGAGATTCCAAATTTCTGTAAAATAAGCTTTTGTATCATTTGTATGGCTTGTATCATAATTATTCTATAGTGATAAGTCTTCTATGACTAGCCATTTGTATCCATTTTGAACTGTGTACTCACCCTTTTTATCTTTCCGCCATATCAACTCATTCGGTTGTGTTCTTCTCACCAATAGGATAGATAGGACTACTTCCGCTTACTCCCAATCTAGTAAATTATAGAAAACTTCATAACTCTAGGTTAAAGAATTTTTGTTTATAAGATCTGCTACTTTAGTATAGTTTATGTTTATATTCTGGAAATTTATTTTTCCATCTCCACGGATAGGCAGCCAAGCATCATTCTACATATTTGTTGATTCACCATTTCCTATCCTCTAACCTGTAACTTTTTCCAGTAAACAACACAAACCCTAAATGCTACACCAGGTAAAAAAAGGGGTCAGCCCCTAATCCTGCATTCAAAAATTATCAATCTCATAACACGCGCGAACAAACTACTAAGGTTGGTGATTAGCCTCCATCCCTGTTTAGCTAACAAAGCCATATTAAATTTTGCAAGATCCCTAAACCCCAAACCCCTAAAGCCCTTTGGGCTACACATGGTAAACCAATTGCTCCAATGAATGCCTTTGTTAGTCTTTAAATTATGCCACCAAAATTTACACATCAAATTTTCTAAATCTCGGCATGATGAGACTGGTAACTTAAAAAATTACATAGCGTAAATCGAAAGTGCTTGTAAAATTGATTTTATAAAAACCTCTTTACCACCAATGTATCGATTACAAATGCTCCAGCTTTTCCTTTTTTTAATATATTTCTCTTTTAACTCCACAAACGCATTTCTTTTCCTCCCCCTACCATCGTTGGTAAACCCAGATATTTTTCTAGAATATTTGAGATTCTAACCCCCAAAACTCCTTCTCTTTGTTCTTTATACTGTCTATCACATTCCTGTTAAAATAAATCAATAATTTTTCAAAATTTACAAGCTACCCAGATATGTTTTAAAACTTATTAACCACTTATTTCATCTTCATTGCACCTTTAATCATTGCTTCCCAAATAATATACTATCATCGGTAAAGAAAAGATGGGTGATAAATAAATCCCCCTTACCCTTTTGACTTCCTTATCTTTTAGCCTTATTCAATAGTTTAGAAAAACCCTCTACGCATATTATAAATAAGTATGGACTTAAAAGGTCACCTTGCTTTATGCCTCTCGTTGGTTTGGCTTCTGCCTCTTCAGCCCCATTAAGCACCACCAAATAGGAAACGGTCCATACACAGCTCATCATGAGATCTATCCATCTGCTGCAAAAGCCTAACATCCGCATCATGCTTCCAAGATAATTCCACCTCACTTTATCATATGTTTTGCTCCTGTCTAATTTTAGAACAAAAGAATTTGTACCACCTATTTTCTACTTTTTGAAAACATATATAACTTCATATACAATAAGAATGTTATCCATTATTTGTCTACCAAGGAGAATAATTCCTTACGTTTCCTCGATGCACAAATGTAATACCTTTCAAAATCTATTAACCACCACTTTCGAGATTATTTTATAAATGATATTGCATAGACTTATGGGTCTAAATTGTCCTAGATTCGTCGGAGCTTGTACTTTAGGTAAAAGCACGATGTTATTACTATTTATTTCTTCAAAATTCTTGCTATTATTCAACACTTGAAGACAATACTTAATAACGTCTTTTTCCACTAGATGCCTAAACTTTTGAAAGACAAAAGCTGGGAATCCATCTTTTCCAGATGCTTTGAAGGGCACCATATTTTTTAAAGCCCCTGCGACCTCTTCTTCCATAAACTCCTTGCATAGCTCTTCATTTAACAACCTTGTGATACAAGGTTAGATTTCGCTTCTTAGTTTTTCACTATCCTACAACTGGTTTAAAGAAAAAAGATTTTTTTAAAAAAAAACTCAGTTGCAAGATCCATAATAGCCTTGTCACCTTTTACCCA
Organism: Gossypium hirsutum; assembly: GCF_007990345.1. Taxonomy (NCBI): domain Eukaryota; kingdom Viridiplantae; phylum Streptophyta; class Magnoliopsida; order Malvales; family Malvaceae; genus Gossypium; species Gossypium hirsutum. The sequence continues at coordinate 19,244,977 of NC_053426.1, read as the reverse complement.
TCCACCCTTTCCATCCTCAAGACCTTCGGCTGTATTTCTCCTCTTGCGATATGTTGCAAAGTTGTAGAAGAAAGTTGTGTTTCAATCCCCCATTCGTAACCAATTTGCTCTTGCATGTTGTTCCCTAAAAGATTCTTCCTTTTCAGCTTCCATGTTAAGAGCAAGTTTAACTTCCATTATATCTGCCAATTTGACGTCATCTATGTAACACCCCTAGCCCGTATCCGTCGCTAGATTAGGACTACAGAGTATTACCAAAGCATAATGTCATACATCGAACAATTTAATTCATAATTAAATTACAAGGTAAAACATAACAACATCAATAAAAAAAGCATACATACGATCCCTTATTCGAGCCCCTCAGGACCAAAATAGACATTGGAAACTATTCGGGACAAAATAGGAAACATATGAAATATTTCAAAAAAAAGTTTAAAATTTTCAAACTGTAGGGGTCACACAACCGTGCCACGCTCGTGTCTTAGGCTGTGTGGGCATTCGAAATAGGGACACACGGTCGTGTCCCAACCCGTGTTTGCACTCGTGTAACTCTCTGAGTTGGGCCACATGGCCAAACCACACGCCCGTGTGCTAGGCCATGTGCTAGGCCATATAACAGCCTGACTTGCAACCCTTTGAAAGCTACAGCGGACACATGGCCGTGTCGCTTGGTCGTGTGTCACACATGGCTGAGACACACGCCCGTGTCTCTACCCATGTGGATGAAAAATAGGCTATTTCCAAGCCATTTTTCTCACCCAAACTCAAACTTATGCACAAGCCAATCGCACTTAAAATCAAGCATTCAGAATTCACTTTTCATATGCATATCCAAGCTCAATCAACCTAGAATCTAATTATTCAACCAATATGCCAAAATGACACCTCAATTTCAGCAATCAAACTTACCTATCACTTAACCATTTCATTCACTAAAATCACCAATTGAACAATTTGCAAGCCATATTTAATCATATGTTCCTATACCAAAAATGCATACACACCCAATACCAATTGACCATTTTCACAACTAAAATGTACCATACCAATTTGACTAAAAGATAATAACTTCAAAATGATCAAAACTAGACATTTTCAACATTATGCCACATTCATTCCATACCAACCATTAATTTCTATTATATCATTTCCAATAACATTTCCTAGCCATCATCTTAACCAACACAAACCATAAAATCTTAATATCATACAAACTAATTTATCAACCAAAATAACATATATACAAGCCACATATAATGGCTAAATTCATTAAGCAAAACACCTATACATGCCATTATAACCATGACTCAAAATCTTCAAAATATACCGTTATAATTGATGGATAGTGTGATGAATCTCAGACAAGCTTCCAAATCACACGAACCTCCGGTTAACTAGAATCATAAGAGCAAATCACACAAGTAAGCATAAAATGCTTAGTAAGTTCGTAAATCATTAACATTACTTTCATTATAAAAGTTTAAAAACACCTAGTGAACATATCCAACATTGCTTGGCACAAGCCTAAGCACCAACAACAATTCTCAAGTATAACTAGCATATCAATCGACCAAACTCATTATACAACAAAAAGCTTCATTAAGCTTTCCATATAAACATTCATTCTATTTGATGATTGTTTTATGAAACACTAAACTAGACTACGATCACGACTTAGGCAAGCACACCTATCAAATGGTAGTATAGTTATGGTGAGTCCAGAATATCGTATCCACAAGGACTAAAAGTACTAGTATTAACTATCTTTTTATTATTTAGCCTAAAATATAAGAGATTTGTTTTAATCTAAAATTAACTTAACTAATTAACTACTGAAAGTGACAGAGAGCAAATTGGGAAAAATACTTGAAGAAAACTTAAAAAGAAGACAATACCTAGGAAAGAATCCACCTAGACTTCACTTATTATTCTGACTTTGAATCAACCGATTTATTTACTTGTCTTAATCTATAGAAATCCCTAAATTATGTTAATATCTCTTTCGAGACTAAAAACAACTGACTTTAGGTTGATTAATTGAAATCTCTTTCTAACTAAAACCCCTATTGTCGCATTAACTCGATCTATAGATTCTCTTATTAGATTTGACTCTAATCCGGCAGATTTATATCGCCCTATTTCTAGGGTTGCATGCAACTCCGCTTAATTATGGTAGATCTACTCTTAAACAGGGACTTTTGCTTATCTGAATAAGCACATCAACTTGAATTAATATCATGAAAATATTAGATCAAGAAAGAACATATAATTAAGAACAAATACAAGTATTTATCATTAAATTCATAACATTAAATAATAAGATTCATCATAGGTTTCATCCTCCCCAGGTATTCAGGGAGTTTAGTTCATAATGTGAAAGGAAAACATCTCAAATTTAGAAAAACAGCAAGGCATAGAAAACTCAAATAAACTTCGAGAGAAATTTGAATAGAGATCTTCAATCTTGAAGTGGATCTGCTTCCGAGATGATTCCAATGGCTTCCTTCGAGTGATTTCTCCTTTCTGCTCTGTGTGTACCCGTAGGTCTTCTTCTAGTATGTATTTATAGACTTTTGAACGCTCAAAAACCCTAAAAATTGGCTTTTTCTACGTGTTTGAGAAACATGGAGCGATATTGACACGGGCTGGTACATGGGCATGTGGCCTGCCCGTGTGGATCTCATGGGTGTGTGGCCTGCCCGTGTGGATCCTGGAAACTTCAATTTTGGCCCCTTTTCGCTCTTTTTGCTCCCAAATGCTCTCCTAAGTATAAAAACATGAATTTAAGGGATTAAGAGTATCAAATTCACTAATTTACATCATTAATCATCCATAAACGCATTAAGAATGGGATTAAAATATGTTACATTTATGGTTTATCAAATATCCCCACGCTTAAGCATTTGCTTGTGCTCAAGCAAAATCTTCAACTCACAATTAAAATTAATTCTTTTAAACTTATAATTCTCATCAATAATGTTTCAAAATAATTCACAAATAATCATGCATTGAAAATTCAACTAAAAGAGCCCTAAAAATTTAAACAATCCAAGTCACACATTTTTTAAGACATGAAAACATAGGTATCTCCCCTTATCTAAGGACTTACCTTTACTTCAAAATCAACAAGATTTTACATCCTCACTAAATATTCACTTAAATCACTCAAAGTGTTTAAGGTTCAAAAATTAAGCACTCAAAAGTCAATTATGAAAAGTCATTACCATAGGCTTGCATGAAAATCAAATCTCCACCACTATAAAATGATATGATACACAAATCAAAAGGTCTTTAAAGGGTTGTAACAGGGCTTAGGTTAAAGGTGCAGATAAAGGCTGAAAAAGAAGGTTAGAATCGAGATCGAATTGATAAATTACCTAACTAGAAAAATAAATTAATACTGAATAATTACATCAATCAAAATTATTAAAGAATAACATGAGCTTCTTCTCAGAATATGAAATTAACTACTTCAGCTCAAAAATATAGAACTAGTAATAATTCAACATATATGTATATATATTTTTTCACTTTTTCTTTTTTTTTTGTTTTTTTAGAACAATAGATAATAAGAGAAAATTTAACAACTAAAACAAAAGAACATAGTTAAGCAACTAACCAAATCAAATCTCGACAAAAAGGGAATCAATAAAATGGGAAACAAATCTTAATGAATCAAAAAAAAAGTTATGGGTTAATATTAAAGGGTAAATCAAGAAACAGTTTGTTAGGCTTAAAGGGGGTTTACTAAGGGTTAATTATGAAGTTAGGCTTATGGGATAAGTGCGTTAAAACCTAGGTGCCTTTATCATCTCAATATATCAAATCAAAGGTGTGGTCTTAACATATATAATTGAAGCAAGTTCTAGAATAACAAATCAATATTGACACACTCGTAACCAATAATAAAGTGAGCAAGAAAAAATGTATGCTCTAAAGGCTCAAAATCTCACAAAAATTATGGCTTTTGAAGTCAATCTTGCAAATTTCAAACTTCAAGGTAATACTTCAATTTAGGGAAACAACCTAAATTTTTTATTCTGAAAATAAACTTATCATGCTTGATTCTCTAGTGTCTTAAAGCTTAAATAATCAATGCAGAATTACCTATGAATTTAATCTAAAACACATCAACGAATCATAAATTAATAAGAATCCATTCTAATAGTAATGTGAGAAAATTACTTAAACACAAGACATAATTTAGGGATTTTCTAATAATTCTATAAATAACCTCCCCACACTTAAGATGTACATTGTCCTTAATGTACAAACATATATAATCACAATATAAACAGAATATCATAAGAGAGGGAGAAAACTGAAACTGCCCTGAATATTGGATGAAATCTTCAGAATAGTGGAAAGCAGAATTGCAGTCAAATTTAAATGTAACCCATGATTCCGAGCACACTAACAAGAAAATAAACACAAATAATAAAGAAAATTAAGGGGTTATAACTTGATAAGAAACAACCATAAATCTTTCAAAAAATAATAATGGAAATAAATTGAAGAGAAAAAAAAAATAAAACAACTAAAACAAAATTAAAAAGAAAGATAAAATAATAATAATAATAATAATAATAAACCCAATAATATCAATAAACTTAAAAGGTAATTGTAATGTTAATAGTAAAAATGAAAAAATACGAAAGAAAAAAGAAAAAAATAGAAATAGAAAAATAATAATAATAATAAAAGTATATAAAAAATTTAAAAATATAAGTATAAGAATACTAAATTAATTAATTAATTAGTAAAATAAAAATAAATAATACAAAAATTAAAAATAAATAAAATAAAATAAAATTGGGGGTGATTAACCCAGTTTTCACATGGACGTGGACATGCCCGTGAGTCCAGGCTGTGTGGGTCACATGGCCATGTCGCCAGGCCATGTGTGTTTTCCTTCACTTCTCCCACACCCATGTGAAATTCCATACGCCCATGTGGTCAGGCCGTGTGCTCCACACACCCGTGTAGCCAGGCCGTGTAACTCTCTAACTTTGAAAAAAAATTAGCTCCGGGTTTCACACGGCCTAGGACACGCCCGTGTGCCCAGGCTATGTGGGTCACATGGCCATGTCGCCAGGCCATGTGTGTTTTCCTTCACTTCTCCCATGCCCATGTGAGATCCCACACGCCCGTGTGGTCAGGCCGTGTGCTCCACACACCCATGTGGCCAGGCCATATGGGTCAAAAACACACCTTTTTTTTTAGATTTTGAAAATTAATTAATTTTTAACAAAAAAATCATGAAATAATGTTAAGAAAATTAGCAGTGTTAACACCCGGGTTGCCTCCCGAGAAGTGCTTATTTAAAGTCTAAGCTAGACTTACCTCGTATTTGCACGGTTACGGTGGTTCACGGAGTCGAAACTCCTCTTTCTCACTGTCAACTCTATTATTAACATAAGGTTTTAGCCGAGTAATATTTACCTTAAAAGTGTCAAATTTAGAATGATTTACCTCGACTGTACCGTATGGGAAAATAGTCAGTACCGTAAAAGGAGTTGCTCCGTTTGCATTCAGCTCTGAAGTGGTGATTCAAGGGTCCGTTTTATCCAACAATACTTGATCGCCAATCTTAAATTGGTTCGTCCCATCTTTAAGCTCGTCATGGAGTCACTTTGGTTCATCGTGTATTCTAGGTTTCTCCTTGACGTGTGTCCGCCATTCATCTAATTCATCGATTTGTAATCTTCTTTCTTCATGATTTGTTCTGTTTTTGTTATGTAAACTGGACTGCGACTTTGTCATGTTTTTCTGAGGTGTTTTCTGCGAAGAATGTTGAGCCACAAGATTATTAACATTAACAGAAATTGTAATATCATCTCGATCACTAGATATCCTAATAGAATCACGAGCTTGGAGTTTAATCGTGTCATCACCTACACGAAGTGTTAACTTACATGTACCAACATCTATGATAGTTCTAGCAGTTGCTAAAAAGGGCCAGCCTAAAATCAACGGTATGTCACTATCCTCATCCATGTCTAGAACAACGAAATCAACTGGGAAAATGAATTTATCAATTTTGACAAGTACGTCTTCAACAATACCCCTACGAAATCTAATTGTTCTATCTTCCAATTGAATGCTCATCCTAATTTGTTTAGGTTTCCCAAGACCTAGTTGCTTAAACATTTTGTAGGGCATGACATTAATACTAGCCTCTAAATCAGCCAAAGCATTATTAACACTTAAACTACCAATTAAACAAGGAATAGTAAAACTCCCTAGATCTTTCAATTTATTGGGTAGTTTATTCTGCAAAATGGCTGAGCACACTGTATTTAGCTCTACGTGCGATGAATCATCTAACTTCCGCTTATTTGCTCAAAGATCCTTTAAAAATTTAACAGAATTTGGTATTTGCAAAAGAGATTCAATAAACGGTAAGTTAATATGTAATTATTTTCAACAGTTTAAGGAATTTACCAAATTGTTCATTTGTGTGGTCTTTCCTTGTCGCATTTGAATATGACACATGAGGTTTATATTCCTTTATGACTGGTTTTTGCTCATTGCGGCTCACCTCAACCTTACCTTTACCTACCACATCTTCTTGTCTCGATTTTGGTTCATCTTCATCTAACCCTTCTTCATCTCGAACAGTAATCACATAAAGTTGCTCCATTGGGTTAGTTTCGGTATTACTCGGTAAGCTACCTTGTGGTCGTTCTGAAATCATCTTAGCAAGTTGACCAATTTAATTTTCGAGCCCTTGAATCGACTCTTGCTGATATTTGAGTGAAGTTTCGGTGTTTTAGAAGCCAGTTTCTGACACCAAGATGAATTTTGTTAGCATCTCCTCAAGGTTCGGCTTCTTTTCTTGCTGGTAAGGTGGTGGTTGGAAACCCGGAGGGGGTGGTGGTGGTCTTTGATTTCCTTGGCCTCCCCATGAAAAATTTGGGTGGTTTCTCCAACTTGCATTGTAAGTATTACTGTAAGGATTATTTTAAGGTCTAGGATTATTACCCATATAATTCATTTGCTCATTTTCCATGATAGGACCGTAAGGTAGATTTTCTGAATTGCTCATTCCACCTCCACTCGTGTCACACTACATCATCGGATGTACCTGCAAAGAACCACATAAACCATCAATCTTTCTATTTAAAAGTTCTACCTAATTTAATAACATGGTAACCACATCAACGTTAAAAACGTCGGCTGCTTTTGTCAGTTTTGTCCTCATAACTTGTCATTGATACTTATTCAGTGACATCTCCTATATGAACTCATAAGCCTCCTCAGGTGTTTTATTATTTATAGTACCACCGGCAGCTACATCGATCATTTGCCTAGTTGAGGGGTTCAAACCATTGTGGAAAGTCTGAACCTGTAGCCATAAAGGTAGCCCATGGTGAGGGCACCTTCTCAATAGATCCTTATACCTCTCCCATGCATCTATAGGCTCTCTAAGTCCATTTTCACAAAGGAAGCGATATCATTCCTCAACTTTGTTGTCTTGGCCGGAAGAAAGTATTTCAATAAAAACTTCTCGGTCATTTGATCCCAAGTAGTGATGGAACTTCGTGGTAAGGAGTTCAACCACTGCTTAGCCTCATTTCTCAACAAGAAGGGGAATAATCATAGGTGAATGGCGTCGTCAGAAACACCATTTATCTTGAAACTATCACATAACTCTAAGAAATTGGCCAAATGAGTATTTGGATCTTCATCCTGCAAACCATCAAACTGAACAAACTGTTGAATCATTTGAATAGTGTTAGGTTTCAATTCAAAATAATTTGCAGCAATAGCAGGTCTAACAATACTCGATTCGGCCCTAGTGAGAGTGGGCTTGGCATAATCGTACATAATACAAGGAGCATGATTTTGATTTACAAGATTTGTGGCAACCACAGGAGGTAGCGGATTATTCCAATTGTCAGCCATCTCCTCGGTAATATAGGTATCGTCCTCATGCTCTTCCTCTATGTACTATAGACTCTGCATTATTTCTCTACGATTTCTACGAGCTGTGCTTTCAATTTCATTGTCAAAAAGTAGAGGTCCTGACGGGTTTCTTCTAGTCATAATCTACAAGAACCTGCCAGAAACAAACAAAAGAAATTTAGTAATTAAAAATAAAACTAAACAAAAATAAAATGCAATAAAATAAAAAATGGCTAAATTAATAAAAACCAAGCGTTCTTAATATCTTAATCCTTGGCAACGGCGCCAAAAACTTGATGATTGTTTTATGAAACACTAAACTAGACTACGATCACGACTTAGGCAAGCGCACCTATCGAATGGTAGTATAGTTATGGTGAGTCCAGAATATCGTATCCAAAAGGACTAAAAGTACTAGTATTAACTATCTTTTTATTATTTAGCCTAAAATATAAGGGATTTATTTTAATCTAAAACTAACTTAACTAATTAACTACTGAACGCGACTTGAAGAAAACTTATTACAAAGACAATACCCAGGAAACAATCCACCTAGACTTCACTTATTATTCTGACTCTGAATCAATTGATTTATTTACTTGTCTTGATCCATAGAAATCCCTAAATTATGTTAATATCTCTTTTGAAACTAAAAACAACTAACTCTAGGTTGATTAATTGAAATCTCTTTCTAATTAAAACCCCTATTGTCGCATTAACTCGATCTATGGATTTCCTTATTAGATTTGACTCTAATCTGGTAGATTTATGTTGCCCTATTTCTAGGGTTGCATGCAACTCCGCTTAATTATGGTATATCTAATAAGCACATCAACTTGAATCAATATCCTGAAAATATTAGATCAAGAATTAATAACTCATAATTAAGAACAAGAACAAGTATTTATCATTAAATTCAAAACATTAAATAATAAGATTCATCATAGGTTTCACCTCCCTAGGTATTTAGGGAGTTTAGTTCATAATGTGAAACGAAAACATCTCAAATTTAGAAAAACAACAAGGCATAAAAAACCCAAATAAACTTCGAGAGAAATTTGAATGGAGATCTTCAATCTTGAAGTGGATCTGCTTCCGAGATGATTCCAACGGCTTCCTTTGAGTAATTTCTCATTTCTGCTCCCCTTAAGTCTTCTTCCAGTATGTATTTATAGACTTTTGAATGCTCAAAAACCCTAAAAATTGGCTTTTTCTGCGTGTTTGGGAAACAGGGAGCGATATCGACATGGGCTAGCACATGGGTGTGTGGCCTACTCGTGTGGATCACATGGGCATGTGGCATGCCCGTGTGGATCCTGAAAACTCCGATTTTGGCCCCTCACTCCTTTTGCTCCAAAATGCTCTCCTAAGTATAGAAACATGAATTTAAGGGATTAGGAGCATCAAATTCATTGATTTACATCATTAATCATCCATAAAGGCATTAAGAATGGGATTAAAATATGTTACATTTATGGTTTATCACTATTATAAACATACTAAAAATATTTAATCCATATCTTATCTTACCTTTCCCATGCTTTCATGACATTATAAGTCAATGCTTATACCGATCCTTCACTTTTTCTACACCCGTTGAACCACTAGAATAATATCAGATATGCGGGAATCTCGTACACTAGGTGCCCACATGTGGTCAAACCACTACTAACTCATATCTCATATCAATGCGCTCTCAACAGTCATAAATGGTTCTGCTCACATAAGTTGTCAATTAAGACGTAGCTACGCGATGCTGATCACACAAGTTATCAAGTAACCGCAACACATGCCGGAAACTCAGCCACCGGTAGAACGTACGAGATCAACGCCCAAAATACGGTAACCCCTAATGACATGTCATTTGTATCCTATATAATCCTAAGATTCAAACGGGAAAGTCACTGAAACTTCATTGGATATTTTCGTAGAGTCAAAATATTAAGAATATAACATAAAAGCATTTCAATCAAACATAACTTAATACTAATTAAATATACGAACTTACCTCAAACACGTACAGAGAAAAACGATCGATTAATCCAATACTTTTTTCCCCGATCTAAATCTATACGTTGCTTTTATTGATCTATATAACCAAATTTAACTCATTCAAAATCCATTATATTCAATTTAATCCAAAAATCATGTTTTGGTAAAATTAAACTTTTGCCTCTTAAATTTTGAGTTCAATACGATTTAGTCCCTAGTTCACAAAAATGCAAATTCATGTAATTTAATTCAATCTCACTATAGTCGAATATCAATAATGTCCTTAGCATGCCCTGCATTTCTTTTATTTTACAATTTAACCATGAATATTTTTCTATTTTTCAATTTAACCCCTAATTGAAAAATTCATCAAAATCACATTTACTAAAGTTGTTCAACTATCATCAAGCATTCATTTTCATCCATCAAACATAAAAAACAACTAACATACGTTCATGGTAAAACCCTAGACTCTTAGCAGTTTTGCAAATTAGTCCACGGACTAGCTAGATTAAGCTACAACGACTCCAAAAACATAGAAATCATTAAAAACGGGATGAAAAATACTCACATGCATGGGAACTAAGGATGACCGAATGCTTGGATGGTCTTTAATGGCTTCCCAAGCTAATTTTTGGTTGAAACAAATGAAGGAGAAAGATGATGTCTTTGTTTTTTCTTAATTTAATTTTAGTTTATTTCACTAATTACAAAAATAACCTTAATCCTTTATAATGCTTAATTAATATCCATCTTTGTCCAGTAAAAGTAATTATGGTCTAATTACCATTAAATGCCACTCATATTTTAATTTCATAACAAATTGACACCTTTTTCTAATAGAACCTAAGTTTTGCATCTTACACGATTTAGTCCTTTTCATCAAATTAAGCATACAAACGATAAAATTTCTTCACGAAATTTTTAGATGATGCTACTATCATGTTCTATACCATAAAATAATAATAAAATAAATTTTACAATGTCAGATTTCTGGTCCCGAAACCACTGTTTCGATTTCACTAGAAACAGGCTGTTACAATCCGGGTTTTCTTCGTTCAATTTATTAAGTCGCAGTTTTAACTCTTCTCTAGCTTTCATATGAGAGCCCCTATTGGCTTTGTCCCAAACTTTCAACTTTTATTTCAATTCTTCTAAATTTTTTAGAAGATCTTTCTCACCTAATTCCCACCCTTGAATTATTTTTTCCTCAAAATATTTTTCCAAAGCCCAATCAACGTTAAATCGCCATAGGATTTCTTTATGCACTAATCTTCCCTTACCATGCATGATCATATTTACTACCACTGGACAATGATCAGAAATACTATGACTCTAGTGATGAACTGAATAGTTTGGAAATCAATCCCACCATGTGAATTTGCCACCCCTCTATCAAGTCTTTCTCGAATATCATTGCTTGGAAGCCTACCTCTCTCCCAAGTAAACCAATGACCTGTAAGACCCAAGTCGCTCAAATCACAGTCCTGCATATCCATACAAGACCCGAGTAGGCGGGTCGAGGTTCTACGAGGTACCCACTACTCGCCTCCCTAAATGCCAACATTTGTCTTTCCTCCCTTAATCTTCCCCCTGTCTTTTCAAATGAAAGTAACACCTCATTGAAATCCCACATAACAAGCCATGGCAATTGACAGCTACCTTTTAATTGTCTAAGTAAGTTCCACGATTCCTTCCTTTCATGTTCTATTGGTGAACCATAAAATGCCATGAAATGCCAGTACTCTCCCCCACTATTCCTTTGGACTTTAGCGTTTATATGGGAATTAGAAAATCTTCTCAACCTAATTGTTATTCCCTCTTTTCATCTAAGTGAGAGTCCACCTTTTGACCCATCAACACTAACATCAATCCCATTTGTAAAACCGCACATTCTTCTTATTGAGTCCATTTTTCTCAAACAAACATTTGTCTCAATTAAAAACAAAAGTTGAAGTTGCATCTGTCTCAGGCTATTCTTGAGACGTCTAACTATTCGTAGTTGCCCCAGACCGAGAACATTCCAACTTAAGATTTTCATTGCAACCAGCCGGCTCGCTTACTAGCGGCCACTGATAAATCATTGTCCAATGTTGAGATTGAATAAGGGTTGGGGTAATTTTCCTCTAGCTACTTAACACGATGCCTTTTCTTTCCATCCACGGTCCCTATTGGTCTTTCTTCAAGCTCCGCATTAGACTTTGATATCATATTATGTGCATCATCATCTTCTCGCATTTGTCTAGCAAACTCATTTATTTGGTTGACCCTATGGAATCTCCTACTTAACTCCCTCACCACACATTTCCCTTTCACACCATTATTAGCTTCCACACCTTGATCCCACATCTGATACCTTCCACGAGCTTCCTCCATATCCATATCGCTTTTAACCAAATCTTTTAGTTCCTCCCGATGCCATCTACTCACAAATACCACCTCCCTCATTGGTTGAGCTCTCAGAGAGATATCCCATCCAAACTCAGCTTCCTAAAAACCTAACGATAATCTTAGGTGGCAGAAACTTTCACCGTGCCCTAATCTCCCACACAAGAAGCAAAAGAGGGATAATCTTTCATATTGAAAAATTGAGTAAGTTGACTTATATTTGACATACGTGACTCTCTTCTTTCTCTTTAGAGGGTTTCAAACATCCAAACGAACTCTAATGCGCATAATCTTCCGAACCCCCTTTGTCAAAATTTTTGCATCATAATCCAAGAACTCCCTTATAAAGTTATCTATCGTCCCATGCCTTCCGACATTGATCCTAATGGTAAGTCATGAATTTGTACCCAAAAATTCGTATAATAAAGGGGAACTTGTAAAGGGTCCTGCCCTCTCCTTAACTTATGGAATATGATCATATGTCTATTAAAAAAAACCAATGAATGCCATCTAACATCCTTTTTAGATCAACCTCATTGTAGAATTGGAACAAGATTCACTTTTCCTCCATCTCCAAGATGGTTACCCTTTCTATAAGATGCCACGATTTTGCAAGCACATTGCTTAAAAAGGGAAAATGGACTGAACTATCTGTTAAAAACCTTTCCCACCGGGCAAAATTTGAAGTCTTCTTCGCCATCTCCATCCTCCTCTTGTCTAAGAACAAGATTGTCCTCTTGATCATCCAGATTCAGATTCGCTAGATCAGCCTCCATGCCTTGAAAAACTCGTTACTCTCACAAATTAAAATCCTTAATTGAAACCCTGATAACTTGATACTATTGGGAAAAACCCCAACCTTGCGAAATCGACAGATAAAAAAACTAAAGAAAACCTAATTATAGGTACTCACCTTTTTTTTTTATTCTTAAAACTTTAATCATTCTAATCCTGTCATTTGACAGTGTTGGATTAAATTTTTTTTCTTTTTTAGAAATTTCAATAAATTGATGTGTGTCAATCTTCTACTAATCCATGTATCTAACCTGGCGGATTCTCTTTCAATACAAAATTTATTCTAATTGTTTAAATAATTCAAAACGTGAATTATTATTTTAAATAAAATAAAATCCATAAATTTTAGAGAGATGTCAAAAATATAAATAATTGGCAGTGGCAGCTTTATTCCAATCATATGGTGCATAGGTATTTTTGTTTTAATATGTATATAATTGTGTTCATATCTACAAATATACCCAGAAAATCTGGTAGGTCAGAGGGATGTGATCAAATTGACATCATTATTTTTTTTCTTATTTTAATGTTAGAATAAAAGTATGGACCATTCATGTTATATCTTAATCATATTACATTCAAGAACAGTTTTTAAATTTATCAAATATTCGACATATATAAATATAACATTATTAAATACTAATATAATGAATTTATGACATTGGAAATTTTTCTAAAATCATGGTCCTAACAATTAAGTCACAAGTACTTAGATTAGGGCACTACTGAGCCACTTGCCAAAAATATGAATGGTTTACAAATTAATGGACCCAAACACATATTTCTATGGTCCCAAGAAAATAACAAGCAATGAAGGACTGATTTAATATCTTATCATTTACTATTCTGACTAATTTCCTCTTGTTTACAAATTAAAAGTGCTTTTATTTTTATTTTATTTTTTATAATTATAAAAAGAAAATCCTTTCAATTAGTATTTTTCCCAAAATAATTGTCACTCTTTGATATATCATGATCAAAGTTTTCTACTTTCCATTTTTTATTGATTACAATGTGAAAGTTTATTAAACTATTTTTTTAGATATATAATATTTAAATCCAACTCTAAAATATTTAAGATAATTTAACTTATAATTAAAAATACAACAACAATAATTTTTGTAAAGGAAAGACTATTAGAGCTTTAAACTTTAGAAACTCGATCCTTTAGTATTCTTGGGAAAAAAACAACCCACATTGTTAATTTTTTTAAAAAATTATTATAATTAGTGTTCTTTATTACTGCGATGCATAAGTTGATTTTATATATTAATTAAATTACTTTTAATTATTTCTTAAAAAAATTATAAATTTTGTAACGTTTCAATAATAATATGGTTAGAAAATTAAAAAATAATATATAAGTTTAATTTTAAAAACATGATAATTGGTGTTAAATTGAATTGAAAAAATATTTCAGTTTTTTCATAAATATAAATATTATAATAGTATATTGTGTGAAATTTTATTTTTATATATAGTTTCTATCTTAATTTTAATTATTAATTACTGAATGTAGATTGTTAATTAAATTTAAGTATTGTGATCACTGAATAATTCATTGTAACATTATTTATATTTTTAAGTATTTATTTCAATTTGATAATTGAGTCCTAGTTCGGTTGGCGTTGACATTATCACTAATGTTAGAGGATATGGGTTTAAGTATGCTGAAGCATATTTATCCTCCTATTAAAAAGTTGGGGAGGGTTATGGGTAATTCTAAGTATTTTTGTATCAAAAAAGTATTTATTTCAATATTAATAATGTAATTATTTTTTTACAACAGTGATAAACTTAAAAAGACTTATTTTTAAACAATTTTAAAATTTATAGTGGCTTATTATATAAAATTGTAAGTTGAATCATTGATATAAGCAAATTGGAAAGATCCTTAGTGCAAATCAGAAACCCAAATGAGCCTTTATGAAAAAGGTGGAGGGTTTGATTCACCCGAAGGTAATAATATGTATTTTCAAGACAAGTTCCTCTCTTCACCTTTTAAGGATTAGAACTAGTCAATAATGATTGAAGATGAAGATATTAATATAATGGATGGAGATGTGACTACGAAGTTCATTGATGGTGTACCAACTATTACTTTCTCTGAAAGGGTACACTCTTTGGTGGAGAAAAGCATGTCAAAGGCGATTATCCTTAATTTATTGGAAAGAAGAGTTGGGTTCAATACTCTATTGAATAAAATCTATGCATTGCGGAAATTGAGACAACCTATCCAAATCATATATTTGAAGAATGATTACTTTATGAAGTTTCAGGTCAAATGTTGATTTTACAAAGGTACTACTATAAGGGCCATAGGTAACCCATGGCCAATACTTAACAGTGCAATCATGGACGTTGTCTTTCACTAGATCTCAGTCATATAATCTAAATGTGATCACCTAGATTCATTTGTTAAGCCTATCTGGAGCTATGTGCAAAAAAAAAAAACCTAAAGGTTTTTGAAAATGCAGTTAGTCTAGTTATAAAAATTGATTACAACACTGATAGTGTGTTAAGATGAATATTTGCACGTATGACTCTCAATGTTGACTTAAGCCAACCCTTGATTTCAAAGGTAAATATTGATAGTAAGGTTCAAATAATTCAATATGATTATTTTTCTGATGATTGTTTCTATTGTAGGAGATATGGCCCTTCACAAAAGATATGTCTAGCGAAAACTAGAGCAAATTTAGAAGAAGACATAGGGATAGAGTAGCCATTGAATAATGCAACTATGGTAATTCCTGATAAGTCTGAGAAGTATGGACCTAGGATGCTTGTTGAGAGGAGAAATTGTAGGGCCAATCATAAGGGATATAGAAACGGAATCGGTAATCAGGACAATAAGAATTGGAGGGATCAAGATTCATGCCTATTATTGAGGAGAATGATGATAAGGCTGATAATGATAATAATGGGAGATTTTTAATATAGGATGACTCTCAAATAAAAAAAATTAGGGATTTTAATGCTAGCCCCTCAAATCATATTCAAGTAGTCCTATGTATGGACCTTTACTATCAATCTTTAATGTTGGACTATGCTATTCGTCTTCACACATTCAAGAAATCACATTTTATTAATCCATCATAAAAGGAAAGATTTTAACTATGGGATTCTAATGCTGAACTCTTATGGTTTTCAAGTTAAATCCGAGTGAATTTTGGAAAAGGTCATGTCAAGTGCACGTTAGTAGTTGTAGCTTGGTCCATGGTCTCATTCAACTCAACCATGTTCTGGCAATAATAGTTTAGGACGTTTCTAATTACTACAAGATTGAATTCATACCATTTACCCCTTGCAAACACTTTGTGATATAACTTGTTCTCATCACTAGCACTTCTAAGAATATTAGCATAAAACTCTAACACAACATTTCAAACATATATGGTTTAACAAACTTAACAGTATCCATCAAACTACTATTTCCAAGTAGAGTGTCTATGCCAAAGTCAGCAAAATCACTATCTTCTATGTTTTTTTCTTCTATAAAACTCTTCTTGAGCATAGAAACATACCTTTTAGAATAGGCTGCAACTAGGAAGACCTTGTTCTTCATCTCCATAAGTCTTTCCCTATTCTTACTGCAACCTTAGTTTTCAACAAGAAGTTTAGAAACTTTTGCTTATTTCAACTTCTTGTTTCTTTAACTTGCAGTAGTAGGAATATGATGCGAATCTTAAGGTTCAATTTCAGACCCATGGATGTGATGGACTCATATTACCTCAAGGCCCAACAATAATGTCAAAGGCCAAACAAATCAAACCAAGATTAGATCAAAGACAAGATTCGAGGAAGAATCTTTTTAAGGAAAGGGGGAATGATACACGCATAGATAGGGTAAAATTAATTAAATTTCATTCACCGAAGCTACCAATCTTCAAGTTTGGGAATTTAGTAGACTTGCGGTGACTTTTTGGATGGGATTTAGGCATTTCTAGGTTGAGATGTCTTCATGACGTTACAAGATCTATTTCTTAGCTTCAAAACGCACTTTGAATTGCTCGATTTTGAGTTTAAGAGCTAAATTATGACTGTTTTAGTGAAGATTGCACGAGTAGAATTTCTGAACGGTATTATGACTAGAATTATGAGTTTCGAGCTTTTAATTCGAGTTTAAATCATATTGGGTTTAGATTTTGGGTTTAATTTTTATTATATATGAGCCCAATATTATATTTATCAACTCTTATTAATTTATCATTTTATTATTCTGAATTTTTAATAATTATTAAGTCTTTTAAGTTATTTAGGAGTTTTATATCAACAACAAAGTTTAGTTTTAAAACTACTTCTTGTTTAGATTAATTAGAGTTCTAGTATAATTAAGAGTTTTATTTAGATTTATTTAGCTAGCCTATATAAGCCTTTGCATTGTACACAAATCAATCAACTCATTATTATTTAACTTCTCTTTTGAGTCAATAAATTCTCTTTGAGTTTTCTTTTCAAGAATTTCTCTTGAGTTTCTTTTAGAAGAGTTTTAACAATCTTTTCAGATTATGAAGATCATCTTTAAACTTTTTCTTACCAAGTTTGATTTCTTGGAGGGGAAATTAGAGTCGTTTAAGGGGGTTGTGGAAATTAGAGTCACTTAAGGGGGTCGTGGATTCTTCTTGTTTCCAAGGCTCCTTAAGACTTCTGCATACCATGTTCTGTCTTTTTTTTATCTATCTTCCTTATTTTCTTATTCATTATTCTATTATTCTATTTTACTTATCTTAATTTATTTATTTCAATTATTTTTCTTCAAATTTTTTATCTGACTTGGATTCATTTGTGTTTCAGGTTGTTTCAAAATCCAAGTTTCTTTCCTAACGTCTAGAACCCTAAGTCAAATCCATGACTTGAACAAACTTTACAATCTGCTTCCGCACTCATCCATATAAGAATATTAGGACGCTTTCTCCTAGCTTTTGTCATACTCTTCAAAGGAATGTCCTTATTAGAGTTGGATTTGGTGATAGTTCTAAATTCATCAGAAGAATCATGTGAGCTTTTTTCTTGAATCTTTCTCTTATTACTAGCCTTTGCTATGATTAGGGCTTTTCCTTTATCAACATTCTTGATCACTGCTATGTCGGCAAAATCTTTTTCCACAACAAAGCAAGTGTCTCTTCTGGTGGTCTACATTGAAGGAGAGGAAGTGGGCACTTCTTTTTTTATTTCAACATATGTATATGAGGCTTTAGACTTGGCCTATTTCTCACCAAATATAGTTGGGTCTTTCTCATCATCATCAATCTGCTCTTGCTCTACCACAGGTTCTTTAATTTTTATGGTAAAGGCTCCAAAACCTATGAGGATTGAAGGTGAGAACAATTTAGCAATAGCAACACCATTCACCAATGTGCTACCGACATTCGATACTAATCCACTCCGGCTAGTGATTACTTCAATTAGAGCTTCAATCTTCTATTTTGAAATAGTGGTATGCTTGAGCATCAGAAATTGTTCAACAAGGCATCAATTTCCTCTGCTGCTTGTTGAATAACTTAAGATGGCCAACAATTTGTGTCTCTATGACAATGAGACTGCTGGATCCAATGCCCTAAGTGTAGTATATTTGTTTTATATACTTTTATTTTTCAAAAAAAATTGGTTTAATAAAATATCCATAAATTACATTAATACCTTTTGCATATTGTCCTTAATGTTTTTGCACGCAAAGCAAAATGGAAGCAAATATTGGCTCACTGGTTATCCAAGGTAAGTAATAGTAAATGGTATTATGAGGTCGAATTGTAATATAGAAAGACAACTTGTATCAGCAGATAAACATAAACATGTCATTAGTCTAACTGGACATGAGCAACCAATAATTGAAAGGCTAATATGTCATCTATCAAGTCAAACTGGTAGATGCTTTGTCTTGAGTATCAGAGCGGATGACTCCCAAAAGATAAAGACATAGATGTAACTAATTGGACTAATATTACATCGGACGAGACTCAAGTAGAATAGATCCTAAAATCCATTTATGGATTTATTTACTCGAGATGTTCATAGTATGACATGTCTTAATCCTGAGTGGATGATGGGTTATATATACATGACTCGTATATGTAAGTAAAAGTCTGAGTTCAAATAGATAAGGAACTGAAAGTTGGTGCACTAAGTATATGACTTTTAAAGGATATAGTATCTTTCACAATAGTGGAACTCATAACCCAACTAAAGGATAAATGATATCCTCTCATTGGTATTACATGATAGATGAAAAGTAAACATGATCACAGGTCATTTGTCTTTGTGATAAATGACTTGATTACTATTTAATAGTAATTGACCTTTTATAAAGGAAGATGTAATGGTTACGATGAGATAAAATAGGATCACGTTGGGTGAATAAATTTATCCCAAAGAGATTAATGATATCCTATGATGGTAACACATTTATGACAAGGTCATTGGACAAAAACTTATTAATTAGCTTTCGTAATGGTATATAATTAGGGGGAGCTCAATCATGATACTATAGTGGAATGACTTTGTGGCTAAATAAGTTCATAATTAATAGACGAAAAGCTAGAACTTAATTATAAATTATTTGAGCCCTAATTATATATGTCAAATAGGACCTTTTGCTAGCTTGTTGAAATCATAAATGAATTTCATCTAGAACCAAATGAACAAAAATGAATAAAAAAGATGAAGTTAGAGAAATAGTTCGTTTTCACAAATGAATGTGTTTTCTCACTAAGTGTAGAAATGGTTGAGAATTAATTTAAGGTTTTCAAATTATAATTTAATCAATTATAATTAAATAATTGAAGTTTGAAAATGAAATTAAATTAATTAGTCATCATGAATTCATTGAATAAGGAAATTAAATATATTTCCTCATAGATTCTTTTACGGTAAAGTTGTTATGACTTTAAAAGTATTAAAATTGAGTTGAGAAAATTATTTAATTGATAAATTAATTTAGTTAATTTAACTATGATAAGTGTTAAAAGTAACATGTTTTACTTTATTCTTAATATATTTTTGAGTGATTATCCGATGTTAATTGTGAATTTTATGTTATTAATCCTTTAAATTCATGTTTTAGTACTTAATAGAGCATTTAGGAGCAAAAAGAGTGAAAAAGAATGAAAACCAAAGCCTCGGAGCAAGCTGCAGAAGCCACGCGTGCTAAATCATTCCACATGAACAGACCACATGGTTGTGTGACCCACACTTGCGTGTGGTAGGTCGTGTTGATTTCACAAAATTATGCACCAAACTTTGGAAAATCGAGATTTTTAGGTTTTTCAGACATTCTAAGACGTATATATGAAAAAAATAAGAAGACAGGAAGGAGTCGTCATAGAATATTCAAGAAAACAACTTGAAAAAGCACCTTTGAAGCTGACTTTGAAGCATATTTCTGTCAAGATTGAAGATTCCCATTTGATTTTTTAGGAAGTTATCATGAGTTTCTTTATTTCTTTCGGTTATATTGTATCTTAGATGTTTCTACTTTAATCATATTGAATTTCATAACTACAATAGATATAAAACTATAAAAACAGAGTCGATGGACCATTATATATTGCATCCGCCTCACTTTATCTTCTAGCATAGGCACGAAGGCCTTCCATAATAATAGATCACCTTTTTGCTAACTCCTACAAATGGGTGAGCTGTAGAATCATATTTGCAAGATAGTTCTGGCAAACTTTCCTTACAATAGTAGTCCTAGCAGACTAACCCCATATTAGATAGACCTCACGAGCTTCCACATTAGATTGTCTTGACGAACTTCCACATTTAATATCATTCTGACGAACTTCCATGTTTAAGATCGTCCTGGTGGACTTCCACGTTTAAGATTATTCTACCAGACTTCCACATTTAAGATTGTCTCAGCGAACTTCCACATGTACGGTAATGCCATGGCCATAAACTTTCATTCGTCCCATAAAGGGCTCTCATATACGTCCCACACAAGGAACTCTCATATACAAGTGCACACTGAGTCTCTGTATCATTAAATATCCTTTCTTGGCTCAGTCCAATCAAACATCTCTCAAAGCCACATAAATATAATGCATATACAACCCCATATATGACCATCCGAACTTTTTCAAAGCCACATAAATATAATGCATAACAATACATCACTTCACCAACAAATATTGTCTATCACACAACATATAATACGCCATTCATATCATTTTACAGTATAAACACATTTACTTCCAATCATTCATATCAATTCAGTACGTAACAATACATCACGCCAAGCCTTTCACTTACTTAACATAAATAACTCATGGCCATACAATTGCATCTTGTTACACAATATATACCATGCTAACATTTCCTTTATTCAAAATTACCAGACTCATAACCAACAACAAGTTGGATTCACCATTGGTAAAGAACTAGTTCATCATATTTAGTATATGATCAATATAAAATACATCCATTTAAGATCTGGGTCCGAGAACTCACCTGGAAGTTGTTGCTAAATCCATCTTCTAAACCTTTTTCCCTTACTACACAAGTCCCCTTAGCCATTATAACACAAAAATCCGTTTTAGAATCCAACTAACACCATTCATTAGCATAAAAAATCTTATTCTTTTGAATGCAGAGACTATTTAAATGATCATTCGTCTCTTTACCCAAAACAAAACAGAATCAATAGTCAACTGAAATCCTTAACTTCCTTCTTTTTCTTAAATCCTCTAATAGAAAACTTACCAGTAATCAAGATTTCCAAATTTTAAGACTTAAACCTTAGTCTCTCCCCTTCATGCACTAACGTTCCTTAATCTTTCTCTCTTCCATGGAAAACCAGAGGAAAGAATATAAAGAACAAAAAATAAAAATAAAAGAATTATCCTAGGAGGATAATGCCTTCGCCTATATATAGTCCTTTCAACCTTTATCACAAAAATCAATTCACAGCCACCTAGAAACACTTTAATCATCATGTCGCCCATTAATATACTTAGTTCCAAACTAATAAAACTATGTTTGAAATCTAACCTTTTCCAAAATCAGTCTGCTAATCAACCTTAATTACAAAAAGAACCCGTCAGATTAGAAAACTTCTCAATTAAATCCGTAAATCCCACTATCAAACCAAGACTTAACGAATCCAGGTGTGACGTAAGTGCTCTCAAATATCAGTATATCAACCTGTACAAGTCTCTTGATTATATAAAGTTTTTGAGACTTGCTAACATAATGAACATATATCACAGTCTCTATTAAACATCTAAAATAGTTTTATACAATATAATATTAACAACCAAGTTAAATATGGATTGTTGGCAGCTAAGTCTTTAAAGTTTCAATCCTATTTAATTTTCTTAATCCAAGAGATTTGATACACATGATTTAATTTGATCCAATCTGATCTTCTAAATAAGTTTTTCTCAGTGATTAATAAGCTTGATTCATTCTACAATATCAGCTTAACCCAAAGATATGGTTCAATAAATTATCAATCTTCTAAATTTGGCAAGCTATTTTTTTTCGTAGTGTTTGGGGAAGTGGAATGTTACATTCCGTTTCTGGAGCAACTCAGACTAACTTTGTTCAATTTCTTGATAATTAAATCAATAAATGTGGCATGTATCTTAAATTTCAAATTATACGAATGAAATACACATTCACAAGATCAAATGGGCCCACTTATAGTGACCTAAAGTTATATGAGTTTAAACACATAGTTAGGATACAAATCCTAACTCAAATTATAAAATTGGAGGGTTGTGTCTCAAGACAGTGAAGCCATGTCTCAAGACATGCCTCCCTTATTTTGAACCTCTAGCTTCGAAGCATGTTTTCTTGAGACAATAGAGTTCATGTCTCAAAACAATGACCCTTATGTCTCAAGACAGGTCTAGAGACATAGCTCCTCTATTTCAGACCCTTAGCTTTGATGTTTGTGGTCTCAAGACATGAAAAATGTGTCTTGAGATCCTTAAGTGATGCTAGGTCTGATATTGTCTGTCTCGAGACATGCTCACCATGTCTCAATACAACTTCCCAGAAATGTATCAAATGGTTATATTTGTTCGTGATGTCTTGAGACATGCTCTTGATGTCTCGAGACCTACATGCATAATTGCCCAAAATACACATATTTAAACATGTAAATGGTACCTAACTTAGTCCAAATTCAACAAAAAAAGAAACATCATTTCAACATTCAATGGGATGTATTTAGCACCTATAATCATGGTAGCTAACTCAAATTACCAAAGCACACACAACTAACAAATTAAAAATACCAAATCAAATATACTTAAGCATAAATTGAGCATTAAAGTTCCCAAAATGACCAAAACATGTCTCATAATATGTCAACAACTCATAACATCATTGAGACTCAATATATTTCCTATTTACTTAGGTACATGTCATTTACATCTTAAAACTTAAAGGAGCATTACAAATGTTTGATTGAGCTTAGATGCGAGTCTTGGATGCTACTGGAGATTCACAAACAAATCAAGGACCTAATTGAAACCTACACACGGAAACAAACACATCTACATGTTGAGCATTCAAAGCTCAATGGTGCTAATATAATTTGATTTTAATACATAACAATATTCAGTTAGCATAGTAACATCATAACATTTCATTATAAATTTCCACATCATTCAACAATAATAATGTACCACATAACATTATATCAACTTGCTCTTAAGGCACTTTAACTTATGTATTTATAATCTCTTACAAGTATATCATAATTCTTTTTCCACTAACCATATATTAAGTAACGATACACCCTCTTGGTATTTGTATCTCATTTTCATATATCAAATAAACCACAATTCATTATCCTCATTATATCCATATTTATTTCATTTTCATATTATAATCACACAACATTTTCATATTTTTAGCCCCTACGCACATAAGTGCTAGCTGGGCATAAATGCACCAATGCCACTAACCACACCAGTATAAGTTCATTACCCTCAAGGAATTAAAGCTAGATATATGTTCTTGATCTTTCTGGAATCGGAGAACTATCTAATAGAATGCGCTCAGTGCTAAAGCTTCCTCCGATTAACAAATCCTATGATATGTCAACTATACCTATAACTCTATCTCACATTATTTAATAATACATTTTTCATTACCATTTATCATAGAATCACATTTCAAAATAGTCTTCATCATAGCTACATTATCTCAAACATAAGCCTCCCAACACATTTATATTACCGTACTAAACATTTCAAAAACATAAAGCTTAAACAATTATTTGATATCCTTGACCATCACTTTCAATTTATATAAATTAAATACCTAATAATTTATGTAATGAAAATAAATTATTTCAGCATAAATCGAATTTACTACTCGTCTATCATTTTTTTCCTTTCTTTTTGCTTTTGAAGTCCAGACATTGACTTTGGCTACATATGATAATTCGGTTACAAAAATAATGTTAGTTTTATATACTCAAACATAAACATAATTAAAGAAAAACATGAATCTATTCATTAACTTAACCCTTTGAACCCTAATATCCAATTTTCTTATATCTCACAATCCTCCTAATTAAATCTAATTCTAACTTCATAACTATAAATTATACAACTCAAACGATATTAAAAACATAATTTTCATCTAAAGTTATCATCTCTCTCTAACTTTTAACTTTCATGCGTAGCAAAACTTTACCATATCTAATTCTAATAAATGGGTTTAACATATCTAGCATTCGTATGTAATTATCAGCAAAAATTTTAAAGAGAAAGTTTCCTAACATTGGTATTGGCTCACAGCAATGGTGAAAACGCATGCAAGCTTTTCTCTCTATTTCTTTCCTTAGCCGATTGTTGAAGATGAAATGCCACTATCTCTTGCATCTTTCCATTATTTTCTATTTACCTAAGCTTTAATTAAACTTAGTTAATATTAAATCAATGGTCATGGTTCAAGCATAATAATCTTGGTGGAAATTGATAGACAAGATTATGTATTTCCACCAAGACAAATTAATTATGGGTCAATTACTCTTAAGCCTTGACTAAATAACTCATTAAGGACTCACTAAATTTCTAATCTAATCTCTCTAGTTAAGCACCTTCCAATTTAGTGTCTGAATTATACTTAAGAATTTATCTAATTTAATTACTTAATATTTTAATTCCCTAATTATGTATACGTCTTGTAACTACTCCAATTCAAGAAATTCGAGCTTGAAACCAAATTTACCGATATCCAAAAAAATCGAATCATTATAAGGCACGTCCTCAAACACATTGTTGCAACTTTAGTATTTATTTATTTTGAATTTTAGGAGATTTTAAAGTTGTTTTAATTCTTTAGAAGTATTTTATGTCTCTTGCTCGTTAAAAAGTGTTTCTTAATAGCTGGCTCTTTAAAGTTTGGTTTTCACTTAGTTAGTTTGTCCATAGACAACCATGGTATGTACTTTATCTTTGATTCTTATTTAACAAAAGTACATGTTAGAGTTTCTTTGTTTTGCAAGATTTATTTTCTCTTTACAAGTTTTTCCAACTCACATTAATTCAAACTTCAAGAACCTATCTTGGAGGATTCATTTGATCTTTTCATAAGATTCAATTGGATAACCTTTATTTTCAATTTGACTCTTTCCATAATCTAGTTTTCTTTGTCTGAATTCTATTTAGGTGTTCTTAATTATTTATCTTTAAATTTGGGCAGCCTTGTTTCTCTCCAATTTTTTCTCCATTTTGAATTAGCAAGGAGTCCCCTAATTAGTCCCAATTCTTTCTCTTTTGTTTCTTTTTCTTCTAGTTTCATTCGTCTTAGTTTAATACCCATTCTAGCTAATTGTTTCAGATTATGTCCTCTCCAAGTCAAAACTAGACTTCTCCCTAAATTCTAAATTCAATTCAGTTTGATTCTTAACAACTTGATTCATTTATCCTCGACATTCCTATCAATTAATATTTATGCTATGCTTGGTAGGAGTATTATTTTTCATCATGTTGTAGTATATGAGCCCTATTCCCTGTTTTCGCTTACGTATATGGGATATTTTAAGAAATGAATATCCTTATTACTAGCAAGGTCTGGGGAAAGAATAAGAAAGGTGATTTCACTATATATTTTTACCAAGAACAGGATCTATCACAAGAATATTTTTCTTAGTGGGACGGTAGTTCTGAAAATACATATTGCCTATCTTTTCTTTCATCTCAAGCGAAATACGATCAAGCAGGGCTAACTCAAACCCCTTTGGTAAAATAAGAACAACACCCACATTCAAAGCCCCTTTCTTACCATTAGCAAGAACTTGTTTCAATTGCATGTCATAAGGAATTCTAACAATTGCTTCAAATACTGTATCAGGAAGTATCGCTTGTGGAACCTCAATATCCACATGTTTATTCATTGAATGGCAATTGGCACGTGCAATACGCCTAGTCTCTTGGATTTTCATACCCCTGCTGCGCAAAAATGGGATATGCATTTGAAATGGAAGCCCCTGTTATTTTATAGATTATGAGCGATATGGAAATGGATCGAGTAATCTCCTCCTTTATCCAAGAAAAAGTATTTATAGTTTGCATGGTCCAATCATTGATCCTGAAAATTTCTACAATAAAATTAGGTTAGCAATAAACTAACTTCAATCAGTAATTTTTAGTCACTTGCATAACTTTGTTTTTGGAAAAGAGAAGAAAAATTATTTGCTTATTTTGAATAGATTTTATTTTTTACAAGAGTTTTTACTCATCCTTCTAATTCAAGATTAAAATTGTGCTAACTATTCTTTATTATATATCTAACTATTATAATATATAAGTATTAAAAAAATTTCTCATGTTATTATACTAATAACCAAATGAATCATTAGTATACTACTATAGATAAGCAAAACGTGATTCGATTCAAAAAAAATTTAAATTTCGAGTTTATAGAATCGAGTTATTTGAATTATTCAAATCAACTCAAATGAGTTATTCAAGTTTCGAGTTCGAATCTAGTTGAATTTTATAATTTGAATAACTCGAATAATTTGAATAACAGATTGGTGTAAATACCATTTTGATCCCTGTCAAGTTTGAAAATGATCAAATTGGTCTTTTAAAAAAATTATAAAAATTTCAAAAAAATCCTAAAAAATATATAAACAAATTTAAAAAATAAAAAAATATCTAGAATAATAATTTTGGGACTTAAATAAGTTAATTAATTATTCAAATTTATGATACTAAAGTATTTTTTTATTTTGCTTTGAAAAAGTTTTCAAATATATATAATTTTAAATTTATATATTCTAACATGGAATTAGTTATATTATAACAATATTATTTAATTTGACATGTTTAATTTTTTTTAATTTAACTCGAATAATTTTACCCGATTCGACTAGATTTAAATTTCATTTCACTCAACTTAATTAAAAAAATTCAAATCAAGTTAGGATGATAAAATAGTACTCATCAATTCGATTAACCCTATGTAATACAATCTAAAATATAATTTAGTGAGTTTTCTTTTCTTTTCTTTTCTTTTTTTTTTATCATAGTTTTGGGAGTAGAAACTTTGTGTTGTCTTGCAATCTCAATAAAACCATTCTACAATTTAGAAATTAAATTTGTAGTAGAATTTAGGGGCATGTGTGAAGGTGGAAAGGTATATATAGTTAATTAAATTTAGGGTAGTTTAACCGGTTCCACAATAAATTCCAAACTAATGTGTTTGTATTAATGTCATGAGATTATGATTAAAGTAACTGATTTATTTTAACAAAATTTCGACATATTTAAGCATCCACATCCACCTTTTCTTTCCTCAAAGAGCACAAATTTGATTAAGAGTTAAATATTCAAATATTTTAGAAAAGGGGAAAAAAAAACAAAGGCACATTTTAAAAGTTAATCTTAAAGCGAAAAAAATTTAAAAATAATAAAAACTTGTTCATATAATATAATTATCCAAAGAAAAAAAAATTAGAAATGCCAAAACGTATCTATTTCTCTGATTGGCTCGCATGGTGCATTGTTCGCTCTGGTTAAATGTCAAATCTGCATCAAATCACTTGACATATCCAAGAAAAGGGACCAAAAAAGATAGAGAATAAAGACAGAATCTTAACTCAAAACTCAAACCTCAAAAACTGCTATAATAGTATGTCTTCATTGGGAGATAAAATAAAGCAAGACTCAAAAAAGAGAGCTTGGTAAAGAATCCAATTCATCATCCTCACCATGAGCCACTGTGTAGTTCCAAATTGTTGGAATCTAAAGCACCAATCTCAAGAACAAGTCCATTTCGTAGAAGAAGAAGAAAATGAAGCCAATCGATCTTCCCACATAAGCAACCCCATGTATGAACAATCAATGCATGTTCTTTTTAGTTTCTTTCTATATTTATTGGATATAGTTTTCTGTTTCCTTTTACTCATTGGGACTGCTTTGATTTTCAACCTTTTTTTTTTTTTCTTTTAACTTGAAATTAAGGTCCAACCATGAAGTTGCAGAGCTAACATGGCAAAATGGTCAGCTAGCTTTCCATGGGTTGAATAGGCACCTTCCTACTGCTTCATCAAAGCCGACATGGGGTATTTCTGGTGACACACTAGAGTCCATAGTCCATCAAGCCACATGCCTTCACACCCAAAACCATAACTTCAACTTACTTCAACATGACCAGAACCAGACACCGGTAGTCGTGAGCTCCATTGCTGCATCATCGGGGAGCTCCGGTCGTTCGCCAACAGCAGCGGTGGTAAAGAAACGGGCACGGTCGAGCTCCGATGTATGCGGGGAAATTCCAAGAGGTGGTGTTGGAGAAGAATATGCTAGTGCATGCGCGAGTGCTAATGCTGCATTTTGCAAGGAGAATGATGATAGTACGATGATGACTTGGGCATCCCATCTGTCGCCTCAAACTATGAAGGCCAAAGCCATCGATGAGGACTATGCTTATCAGGATGGATCGGTAAAATTACTTCATTTGGCAATATTACTCTGTTTCTGCTACTCATTAAAACTAGCCACAATTGTTAACATGGCGAATCAATTTCATCTAGTTCAAATTATTATTTGTTAATAAAAAAAATATAATTTTATTTCAATTGAAATAACATGTAGGAAAACCAAGATGAGGAACAGGAGACTAGAGGTGAAACAGATCGCTCCCAGGCCACAAGACGGAGTCGAGCATCAGCAATTCATAATCTCTCTGAAAGGGTAAGAATTTCTTTTTTCTTTCTTTTTTTAAATGAAATTTTACGATATGTAACAATTTAGTTAGTTGTAGCAGAGACGAAGACATAGAATTAAGCAAAAGATGAATACTCTTCAGAAGCTAGTGCCAAATGCAAGTAAGGTAAGATTATCTTGCTTTTTCTTTTTCTTTTTTCTGTTCAATTTTAGTTGAAGATCTAGGTTTTAAATTTTAATTTTACATTCTATATATAGACAGATAAAGCTTCGATGCTTGATGAAGTGATTGAATACTTGAAACAACTCCAAACACAAGTCGAAATGATGAGTATGAGAAACATGGCGGCCCAGATGATGATGCAGCAGACGCGGTGGCAGCTTCAAATGTCGGCTTTAGCTCGGATGGGCGTCGGAATGGGGATCGGAATGCTTGACGATAACAACTCCTTGGCTCCCAATCCTTCACCAGTCACTGCTCCCACCCACACATTTCTTCCTCCTCCTCCTCCAACCTTCGTGACACCGCCGCCTATGATTCCAACGCGCTTCGCCGCGGCTGCTCAAGCGAATTCAGATGCTAGCTCACATGGCTCTATTCCTTCGCCTGATCCGTATTGCACTTTTCTAGCGCAAGTACGTCAAATTTACATTCATGGTCTTAACTTGACGAAGTTTCGATTCGTTTTTTTTTTTTTCTACAGCTAATGTACAGTATTCTTCCTTATTAATAACCAAATCGAAATAAAATTAAATGGAATAGGTAAGTTATCTGATTCCAATCGAATGCTATTAAGTAAAAATTTCGAAAATTGTTCTCGTATATAATACAATTTATAAGTTTCTCTGTTAATTTAAAATAAATATTTTATTTATAAAAATTAAATGAAATATAATATTTGCCAAAGACTTTTTTATGTCTTTTTTAGATCATAACATTATATTCATCTCCAAAGATATGTCAATAAATATTGAGGAAAATGAAGTCCAAATAATATATATTCTTTTTTGTGTTCTTGAAACTGATTTTTTGGGTGCAGTCCATGAATATGGAACTCTACAATAACAAGATGGCAGCACTGTATCGACCACAAATTAATCAAACTACACAGACATCAAGCAACCCATCGAGGTCAAACAATGTAGCAAAGGATTAAGATGAAGCCTAATGGTCCACCCAATTTGTGAGAAGCATATGTATTTATGTTACTCGAGCTTGAGGTATGAGTGTAAAATACAACAATGTGTGCAATACGTGTATGTATTTTCATACATGCCTCACTGTTTTCTGATATGTCAATAGTTGAAATGGAAGAGGTGACCGTATCACCATTGATCGATCTTACATCTTTATAGTATAATTTAATAGATACCATAAGGATGCTGTGCTCATACCCTTCCTTTTTAGGAGATAGTACATCGACACGAAACAATTACATGATTCATTAATAACACATAAAAAACTAGGAAAAATTAGGATAAAGAGAACAAGATAAAAGTACTGTGGCAGCCCCTGTACTAGGAGCCAAATAGTATTTTTCTCTCTTTACTCAAAAAATGGACAAATTAAAAAACTAGCACGACTGACAGAATAACCAAGCAATGACACTTGGCATGCCACATGTATGAGGTACAGGGACCAGCTTTTAACCGTAAAACTAGATGAAAGTTTTAATAAAAGGACCAATTTGCTTTTTGATCTAACATATAAAGACTAGTTTACTCGTTTTCTGAATAGAAGAGTCAAAATGTAGTTTGATTTCTAGTATAATAACCCATATAATACTTTTACCTAGAAATCAGTGACATAAGATTCTGCGAAAATTTATGACACAATTAAGTAAACATGTCAAAATCAAAACTTATAAAAATATAATACTAAACATGATTACGAGATGCAAGATAATATGAATATAAATAGGAATACACAAGCTACTGGATAATGAAACCCATAAATTGGGGATCATCTATTGCATGAATGCTGGAACTTGTTTTCCTGGCAATATTGTGAAATACTTGTTTTATAATTACAAACAAATTGATCATTGTATGATACATAAAATTTCCCAGAATTCTTATCAAAACAATACAATCTGAGCTCATAGATCCAGAATGCAAGCTTATGTTTCTCCGACTTTCGTTTTGCTTGAAGTACCTACATTCAACATCAGTGTCCAATGCACATGGATGTAGATATGAACCTCAAAATACCCTCCAAATACTTGGAAAAAACTGAACATCCCCAAGCCAGACAAATTAATCATATCTGAAACTCAAACCTGAGTACAAATAACATAGATGCAAATTTTCATTCACTCAGAATTTAAGATAAGAGGAAGCAAAAAAGATAAAGTTTGATCACTATCATATAGTTAAATATATCATCTAAGACAAGTTTGCCATTTCTACGGTATCAAACTGGATCTTAGATGTAAAGGAACAAAGACGAAAATGAAAGCAAAACATATTCTTCACAAGTTTGTTCTTCCATATCAACCTTTATATTTTACTTTGCACATTCATACCAGTATATATGTACATTACATGATAGATTACCTTCCGTAGCTCAGTTTTCGTCTTCAGATTCGGAGATGCCGGTATCGAGAGAGATGACGGTTTCGAAAGCGCTGACCAAAGCCTTCACCTTACTTGCCTTGGTCCTTGCAAACTTGCTTGCAGTCTCTTCAATGATATTGTTGTACAAAATTCCGGCAACTTTCTTCTCTTTAAGATCTCTTTGTATGAGAGAAAATTTTCTGGATTGGATTTTAGTACCATTATACTGGCCATTGGCTTCTTTTCGTCCAGAGTCATTTTTGCTAGTGCCAGCTTTACAAGTTTGGATGTAATCGATTTTCTGTTCCTCTGGCACTTTTGGCCTGAAGATAAGTTTCCTTGGAGCAGAGTCCTCAACTCTACTATTTTGATCATCAGAATTTCTGTTGTCAAGAGTTCTTTGGCAGGACTTAAGTTTTGTTGGAGCAGAGTCCTCACCTCTACTATTTTGATCATCAGAATTTCTGTTGTCAAGAGCTCTTTGGCAGGACTCAAGTTTTGTTGGAGCAGTGTCCTCACCTCTACTATTTTGATCATCAGAATTTCTGTTGTCAAGAGTTCTTTGGCAGGACTCAAGTGCCGTTGGAGCAGAGTCCTCACCTCTACTATTTTGATCATCAGAATTTCTGTTGTCAAGAGTTCTTCGGCAGGAATCAAATTTTGCTGGAGCAGAGTCCTCACCTCTACTATTTTGAACATCAGAATTTCTGTTGTCAAGATTTCTTTGGCGGGACTCAAGTTTCCTTGGACTAAACTCCTCGACTTTGGCATTTTGGTTATGATCATCTATGTTGTCAACAATTAATTTTCGCCTGAACTCGTGTATCCTTGGAGTAAGTTCCTCAATTCTACTGTTTTTGTTATCACCATTTTGGTTGTCAACAATTACTCTTCGCCGAAACTTCAGTCTCCTTGGAGTACACTCCTTGACTTTACCGTTTTGGTTATTACCATTTTGGTTGTCAACAATTTCTCTTCGTCTGAACTTGAGTCTCTTCGGGGTAAACTCCTTGACTCTACTGTTTTGGTTTTCATCATTTATGCTATTAACATATACCCTTTGCTTGAACTTGAGTCTCCTTGGAGTACAGGCCTCAACTTTGCCTTTCCAGTTATCATCATTTCTGTTGTCAACGAGCTCTCTTTTCTTGAATGTAAGTCTCCTTGGAGTGCAATCCTCAACCGGAAGTTCGATCATCTTTCCTCTCTGGAAATTTAACTTTTTGCCAGGCAAATTCTTATTATTTGAAGTAATCATCAATGCCCTTTTAGGTCTAGCCTTGTATATCATTTTTGAGCTACTTTTTTTATTTTCTGCAACTGCTTTATCATGTTCGGTCAAGGTATCATTATGGGAAGACTTGGATGATACTGATGTTGACAAGGAAGCTAAAGCTGGTTGAGTGATTGTCAATGCATTTGGAATTGGTCTCAAGCTTCTCTTACCCGGGAATGAGGATAAAGACAGAGGGAATCCACTGGAATGGATTCCCTTCGGCTTGTATATCAACTTCTTCTTCTCATACACATGAGGTGGTCGGCCTATAGAAATTCTGTTTTGATTGTGTTTCATACTCTTGTCCTTAGACGACGAAGGTGGCCTTATCAACACAACATTATTTTGATCAGATTCTGCAGGCTTGTTCTTGGGATTTGACTTGATCAGGTACAAAGTTGTCTGAGGATTAGCTTGCTCCGAATTAAGTTTATTAACATTTTCTTGATCCATCAAATGAGAAACTCCCTTTAGGTTCTGAGACACTTTGGCATTCTTACCATGCAGTTTCTCGGGTTTAATTTGCTTTGCATTTTCCTGCTTCTTTGGACGATAAACACCTCTCCACTTTTTTTGGGCATTCATGCTCAAATTTCTGGGATCAGATTCTTTAGGAGACAAAGAAACAGATGGTAGCACTACATTTTTCTTACCAGTAACAGAGGTCCTTATTCCTTTTCTTATTGTCGTGTCACCTTTATTTCTTCCACTGGAAACACCTAACGAAGTCATCGACAAAATGTTCCCTTCCTTCCTTTTCAGGCCATCAGAATTCTGTTTGCCACTCAGACATGCCTGCTTTACAAGAGAGGATGGCTTTGATTGAGGCTTCAGTTTTGAATCTTTTACATGTGCAACTACATAGTCAGTTTCATTGAGAGATAATAACTCTTGTTCCCGTAAGACGGATTCTTTATCGGTCCAAGATGATACTTCACTTTCAATGCAATCGGGTTTCTGGCTCTCAGAATCAGTAGAAGGCTTCACACAAACTTGTCGATTCTTCTCTCCTCTCAGTGATTTAGTTTCAGCATTTTCTTCTTCCTCTTTTGCTTCACCTTCTGCTGCCACAGCTTCAATGTTAACCGGATCTTCATGAGAAGGATACTTGGGTTTGTGAAGCTCGGCATCATAGGAAAACTTGACACTAACTTTGGAGTTCTTTGTATCAGTTAAATCTTCTACATTGTTTTCCAAATCGTGTCCTCCTTGTGTATGTGCAGTCTTGACAACAACAGGATCATCAGCTTCCTGGATTTTCGAATCCAGAGAAACCTTAACACTAATTTCTGATTTCTTCCTCCTCTCCCCGGCATTGCTTTCGGAGACCCTTTCCAGATTTCTGATTGCAGCTCGTTCTTGCGCAATTACTTTACGCAGAGGACTCCTAGGGATCTTTGACTCAGGTCCAGGAGACAAACCTGTTCCATATTTACAAAAATCATGACAAGAACCCTGTGAAGCATGGAGATACCGCGAAAGGACCGTTAATCCACCACCTGGCATGATCACCTTCCCAGTAGATTTCCTCCTTGGAGGTACATTTCTGAGCTTATCTATCATTCGGATAGCTGGGATGTCGATTAATGCATCGGCAATTATCATGCCTTAAATATCTGCAGCAGATGAAAAAGTTTTCAGGTTAAAATCACTTGTATTGCCACATATGAAGACACGGAAACAATAGTCTCATTCAAGAGGTTTTCAACTAACAATGAGAAAGAAACTATGTTACTCAGACTTGGATAGAAGCATCTGATACAAACATATTCAATTCTTTTTAAAAAAGTTGAATGTATTTTGCTTGAAGTCCCTTTGTCCGACGCTTGTGACCTAACACACATTTAGACATGAGTTAGGGAATACAATCCAAGAAAAAATTGAACATACTCATGTCAGATACGTACTTGAATTTGACATTAAGACTCAAATCCGAGCAACAAAGATTTAAGCAATAACTACACCAACTTTTGTCCCTACTGCTAGAAAACAATTCATGGTAAGCTAAGCTTAGCCAACCAAATTATTGTTAAAAAGATCATTTCAAAGACCAAAAAGTTATTTTATTTTTGGCAAACATTAAAGCTTGCACATTGCAAAGAATCCAAATGAATTGAAAATATTACTGGCAATTCCTTCCAACATATTGATCAAAACTTAAACAAATTTTCTCAGCAACCAAACAAAGCATTTATGAAGGAAACAAAGAAGAACCCCATTTGTAATTGGCATATTAAAAGATCAAATTTCATAATCAGAACAGATACAGCCCATTGGCAATTGCAAATCCTAACATACCCAGAGCTCAGATTAAGAGAAAAAGAAAATGACAACTAGAGGAAAGAAAGATCAAACCTTGGTGTTATTTGCAAGTTTACAAGGATGGAAATGGGGTTTGGCAATGCAAACGTAAACTTCCCAAAGGCCAAGGAAAAAAAAGGGAAAGATCTACGGACCATTTCTGTTGATATTCTATTTTTGACAAATACAAACGTCTATGCTGAAAATTGAAACCTTAATCTTAACTAAAATCTAACATTTAGTTTGTCTTTTAATAATGGATTTCTTTTTGCTTTTGCAAGAAATAAATTTTCCAGGGAGAAAAAACAGGGGATCCCACCAATATCCAATACCATGAAAAATGATAGGTTCTTAGTAATTTTGTTTTTTTTTGGCCATTCAATATTAGTTCTTTCTTTTTTCGAAATTTTGATTATTATCAAGAAAATTTTGGATTAATTTAGTTATATATATATACACATATAACGAAAATATTTTATATTAAAATATATATCAATAAATTTATTTGCGGATAAATTTAACCTTATATATTTATATATTTTGTTAATTTGACATCTATTCTTTATTAAGTTAAATTTATACTTTAATTTTTCGAAAAGAGTCAAATTAATTTTTTAACAGAAATGATGATTAAAAGATTAATGTTTTTCAATAATACTGGTATGGTAAGTCACGTGTATTTTATACTAACATGATATTATTTGTCTTATATGTCGCATCAATAAATAATTTAAAATTTTAAAATAAAAATATTAAAAATAAAATAATTCAAAAAATTATAAAATAAACTCATAAAATTCAAAAAGAAATTAGCATAATGTACATGTGAGTTGTCATACAGGCTACTTTGTTTAAAATTTTAATGCTTCATTCAATATTTTCGTTGAGAAAAAACAATTTGACTTTGTTAAACTAGTTTTTATTTGATGAATTGTTTTGATATAACAAATAAAAATGTTTTTGAATAAAATTTATTTTTAGACAAAGAAATTATAAAATTCAAAGTATAAAAATCATTTCAAGTCTTATAAACATCTTAGAAAATGTTTTGAAAGAAAAAATTTTGACAAAGTTCAAAAATGGTTTAAACTCTTTTAATTCAATTGAAACATTTTTAAATCGATTGAAAAACTACTCCCTACAAAAAGTAACGATATCTTTTTTTGCGTTCTGACTTGATGATTTTTCAAACAATTACAAAAAGTATCGATACATTTTACCAGGTATTGATAAATCATCTTTGGTTTCGTTGTAAACTAACTTTAACAGTCACTAAATCAGACATTTAAATGCTAAGTATCGATATTCGTAGAAAAAGTTTTGATACATTTTTGTTGCAAGTGAATTTAATAATCTGGAATTTTCATTTCAACAGCTCTATTCAATTCATCAACAACCACAATGGTTAGAAATCAATTAAATGATATAAATACTAGCTTCGATGGTGGAGCCAAGAAGGGCAGGCAGGGGCCTGGCCCCCACCAAAAAAAAATTTATTTAGGCCTTTATAAGTTATAAAATTTAAATTATTAATGATAAAATTATACTTGGGCCCTCCAGAAATAATAAAAATTTGATTTAATTTTTTAAATATTATAAAGATATAGAGTATTAAAATGATGAAATTACATTTTTACTATTATAAAAATATATAATTTAATTTCGGCCCTTCAAAAAAAAATTTTGGCTTCGCCACTGCAGCTTCTAAAGGTCCTAGAACAATAAGTGAGATTACAATTGATTAAGTGCTTCAAGATACATCAGAAATCTATTACCAATCACTTTGTGCTTAAATTCTTTATCTTATTCTTGTAAACGCTTGTGAGCATTCATTGTATTTTCTATCAGTTCAATTGTTTTCCTTGTATTTATAATTAATTGGTAAACATCCTAATCTTGTGAGAATTATTTCTTTGTTTGCTTCTTTGTTATTTTCTTTGAGAGAATTTGTATCATAAGGCTTGGGGTAGAAGCCGTAAGTGATAGCAAGATATATTTGTGTTTTCAATGTATTTATTTTTAGCTAATTATCAAATAAGATGCTACTAAACTTGGGTTTTTCTTATCAGGAATGAAGTTGGTGTGCTGAAATTAAAACTCATACAAAAAAGGGGTTAAGTTGGAACAAAAAGTAAAGAAGAGAGTTAGATTAAAAGATTGAAGATTTAAAGTTAGTTGGATAAAGATCGAAGAGCTGAAAATTAAAAAAAGTGACTGAATAAAAATTAAATTATTTTTGATATTATTAAAATTATGTAATTAGTTTAAATTTAATTTTTAGTTTAAATTTGATTTTTTAATTTTAATTTATCTAGTAATAATATTTAGAAGTAATTTAGTTAAGTTTTAGCATTAGAAATATGTATAAATACATGGATATAACCACTGGGCGTTAAAAATAAAAAATAAAAATTTCCTTTCTTTCTTTTCAATTCTAGGTCAGTAGCAATTGGCATTCTGCCAATTTTTTTTCTCTCAATTTCAATAATTTGGTTAATTTTTCTTCCAAGTCCTTTTCCCTTTCCACTTTTCACAATTTTCATTAAAAGTCACTTTCATACTCCATCTAGCGT
Organism: Gossypium hirsutum; assembly: GCF_007990345.1. Classification (NCBI taxonomy): domain Eukaryota; kingdom Viridiplantae; phylum Streptophyta; class Magnoliopsida; order Malvales; family Malvaceae; genus Gossypium; species Gossypium hirsutum. The sequence goes on along the minus strand of NC_053426.1, from coordinate 19,207,046 downwards.
GATTTATTTCATGATTAACTAAGTTCCTTTCAGCCTTAGTCGATTATTGCTCTGACAAAGTAATTATGAGATATGAACTCACACTAAATACTTTGTAATTCGATATTTGTTACATCTCCAGTATATGAGATAGTACAAATTCGTACCTTAAAGTTGATTTGATTTCAATTCAAAAAATGCGCGTTGGGTTGGAATCTTTTGGCATACAGTTGAGAAGTTGAGTCAGTCATACTGTGTTCAAAATCTCGAGAACAAATTGGCGTGTTCAAGTGGGAAAAGCTAGTTAGATTCTGTCAAGGGCGATAGTGATCGAATTTAAACGACCCACATGGTTGAGGTCGTTGATTAGAGTTGGGCTCTTTAGATTGCAAGGCTATTGAAGCCTTAAATTACAGGCACGTGCCACGTGGTTAGAAATTCGACAAGGGTCGATTAGCAGGTCATACTGGGACCAACTACAAGAGGAAAAGTTAGTGATTTGAGGCGTCCTCGATCGCTATAACCAACTTATCGGTTGGAAGGAAAAATCTTCTTTCAAGGAGCAGTTCAAGTTTGGGGTGTATCAAGGCTAAGGCTAAGCTTTAAAATATTTTATTTACCCATTTATTTTATTTGCTTAAAATTTATTTTTGCAATTTTGAATTTGTTTTCATTTTATTATAGTACATATTTATTTATTTTATTTTCTCTATCAACTTAAACCCCTTTTTATTTTTCAACTTGCAACGCACAGGTCGTGGGCACGACTGTACCGCAACAATAATTCTAGTCATGAGAAAAAGGCAAAATTGGATAATTAGTCCTTGTGGATTCGACCCCACTGCTCTATACTGCTATTCAGTGTTATTTTGTCATAGAAATTTATATTTGGTAGTTTCGACGTCCGTCAGTAAGGAGTTTGTATGGTTAAACTTTGTCCTCAAAGGTTATTAAATTAGTGAATTTGGAAAAATTCTTAATAGTGGAAAGCTAAGGTAGTGAAGTAGGCAATTGGGGTAGAACCACCAAATTCTTGTGTTCATTTTTCTATCACTTCTCTCTAACATCCACAAAATTTTTAAAAGTCATTTTAGCCATTCTCTTGGCAAGTTTGGTTTGATTATTTTAGCTAATAGACTCTTTTTGAAAAGTTGATGGTCCAATTTAATTCTTTTTAAAAGGTTTAGGATCAAATTTGGCTTAAAAAAAAGAGTCAAATCAATAAAAAAATGCAAATGTTAAGGGCTAAATTTATCATTGTGTCAAATTATTTCAAAAAATAATTAGTAGAGGAGTGGTAAAAGATTTCTATATAATTTTGTTAGTTTTGTGTTCAATTCTCAAATGATGTTTTCAAATAGTTTTATTTAGATTATATAAAATATAGAAAGACAAAAAAAATAATATTAATTACTCTTTAAAGTAAGGAGCTAAGGATATTTTAATAATTTCACAATTAAATCGGTGTTGAGTTGACTCGTGACATCAATTCAATTAGCTATTATATATATTATTTAAGTTCTTGATTAACTTGGTGCCCTGAGTCGATCGAGTACCAACTCGGTTAGGAAAATATTATTTCATACTTAAAATATTTATATTATTTGAGGGTATTTTAGTATTTTTTAAAAAAAATTATACATTTTAATTTTATTATACATACATTAATATCTCCATCAATTATATATATACACTATTATTTTAAGCCCCTGATTGATTTTGTGTTATGAATCAACCGAGTACCAACTCGGTTAAAGAAAGTACGAAAATATCTTTCATAGTTAAAATAATTTTATATTATTTGAAGGTAAAATCTTAAATTCACCACTCAAACAAAGTTCTATTATAACTTTTTTATACATTGACATTTTAATATGTACATTTTATTACCTCTATGATAATATTGTATTCATTTAATATTCTAAATATGGACGTGTGATTAAATTTCTAATATATATTATTGTAATTTAAAATTAAAAAAAAAAGAGAGAAAAAAATTAGAATGGGTACTTATAAAGATAGCTAGAATGAGATTTTTCATAAAAGAAAGAGACTGAAATTTCAAATAAACAGAACTAAGAATGGTACATAACTAATATAACTTATATTTTAAGAATTGTTGATCTACACATTTTATTTAATTATTTACTCTAAAGATTTATGTAAAAATTTATGCTTAATGCTAAATTATACTTTTCTTTTTTAATTTTGGTATCTAATTTTCCTTTTGTTTCAAATTCGTACTTAAATTATCATTTTGTTACCTTGTTTAGTCCATTTTTGTAATAATTCTAAAAAACTGATTATTACATAGCACCCAATAAGAATTTGCCACATGACACCTTTCAAACAATTAGAATGTGTCATGTGGCACTTAAGTTTATTTAAAATAAAACACTGACCTACATTGTTCAGGCATTGACTGTCATTAATCATTCCCATGGCACTATTAGTACACATAACGTTACCCTTCTTTTTTATTTTTTAATATTATATGTAATATATTGTTTAAAAATGTAAAAATCATATATAATATATAAATAATTCAAAAAAATTAAAAATTCTAAAAATAAAAATATTCTAAAATATATAAATAAAAATTTTAAAAATAAAAATATTATATAAAATAAAAAAATAAAAAAATTTTAACTTTTAAAAATTACAAAAAAAACTTAATTTTTAAAAATATATAATCTAAAAAATTTGTCATAAATTTTATTTTTTTCAAAACTTCTAAATTCTCAAAATTGATACAACGTGCTACTCCCTCTAGAATTAGTTTTGGGTTGCGAACTCCTCTTGATTGAAACAAATCTTGAAAATAATTCTTTGCAATCGTAGCCATCCATTCTTCTTCATACACGTGTTCCCCGAGATTATTCTGCAAGCTGTTAATAACATTCGCTTTATGCCGCTGAGTAGCCCACTTGTGAAAGAAGGTTGTATTTCTATCTCTTGCTTTTAACCAGTTTGCACGAGCTCTTTGTTACCAATAGACTTCATCTTTGTCAATTTCTTGGTTCAGATGTATTTTTGTATTAATGATCTCGACTAGATTATCATCAGTCCTATCCTCACCTAATAATTTGTCCAATTGCATGTGTAGTTGCTGTTTGACCCCCTATCTCCTTTGTTTTACATGTTGTGCCCATCGATTAATTTTCTGCTTGAGCTCTTCAGCTTAGTTGGTAATAGCCCTTGCGTGGTATCCCAGGCGTCCTTAACCATCTTTTCAAATAAACTCTCAAGCAGCCACCATGCTTCAAATCTGAGTTGAGCCTTTCTGTAATTATTTTCCTCCCTATCGGTAGTCAAAAGAAGTGGACAATGATTCAAGTGTGAATAAGAAAGATGTTTAATCTGGGCTTGTGGAAAAGTCGAAAACCATGTTTCATTTGCCACCCCTCAATCTAGCCTTTCCCGTATATTTGTTGCAGCTAAATTTCACCTTTCCCATGTGAACCATGAACCTGTAAACCCTACATCCATTAAATAGAACTCGTCAAGAGCATCACGAAAAGCCTTCATTCTTCTTTCTTCTAGCGGGACCCCTCATTTCTTTTCAAAAGAATAAAGAATTTCATTAAAGTCTCCACAAACTAACCGAGTGTGAGATTTAATCCGGCCCAGCTGTCTCAATAAGGTCCAAGTATGACACCGCTCACTTGGGACGGGGTTACCATAGAAACCCGTAAAACGCCATTTTTTACAATCCTGTTTTTCTTTTATTATACCATTAATATGATTTCTCGAGCTACTGAGAATTCTGACCTGAACATCCTGTTTCCATGCTAACGACAATCCACCTCTCGTGCCATCAGCTTGCACATCAAAACTATTCGCATACCCACAAGCTCTTCGAATTCTCTCCATTCGTAAAACATTCACCTTTGTCTCCATAATGAAGACAAGTTGGGGATTATTCTGCTTCAGTAATAATCGAAGCCGTCTAATTGCTCGAGGATTCCCCAATCCTCAAACATTCCAACTTAGTGTTTTCATTGGCTCCGGTCGACATGCCTTTTGGCAGCCGCAGATCCAAGATAATGAGGTACCATCAGACAATCTCCTACTTCCTCCACAGAAAAAGATTTAGCATCATTAAACTCTATTCTACCTTTCTTGTGGGCAGTGATATCATTGTTTAAATTTCCTCGCAATTCCTCCTCAGAGGAAAAAAGTTTTCTTTTACATGGAATATTCACCATTTGAACATCATCAACTGGACCTGTTCTACCTTTGCGCGTCCATCGTGATTGTTTGGGATTCCCCTGATTGCCCATCCCAGATGTATTAAAAATTGTCCTCACAACCTCAATTTCTTCCCTATCATCCCTTTCTGCAAAGCAAGAGCCCATATCAGCCTCTCGGTTAGCCACACCATGCCAGATCTTTGTCATCTTTACCTCATCCGAGGGCTTTACCTTCGGCAGCTCTGCCTGTATCATATTCCCTAGCTCCTCCTTCGCTTTTTTGCTATTATCTGTCATTAATGAAACTGGAGAGGGAATCAGTTCATCATCTTCCCCCGTATATAAACATTGTTCCATAAATATCTTATCTGCCATTCCTAGTAATAGACTCTCTCTACCCACGAACTTAGATTCAGCCTTTAATGTTACCGAATAGGGTAGTTCACTGTCCCCTATTACTGTACCTTGTCTAATCACCGCATCACAGTCCTTTGCTATATGACCCATTATTCCATCGCCAAAACAGAAATTCGGCAGCGATTCATACTTGAATGGTAGCCAAACTTTCCTGGTGACCCCGACAGCAATGAAAATACCCCTTCGTAGAGGTTTCCTAACATCCAATAGAATTTGTATTCTATAGGATTCTTCTTTAATATCTGATCTCAAAATTCCTCCAAACGGGGAACCTATGGCGTGCATCAAATCTTTTTTATCACATTCTGGAGGACACCCGTTAATTTTTAACCAAAATAGAGAATAGATCAGTTTAACCTTATTTCGTTCTATCGCTTCTGTCAATCTTTCAAAAATAATTAGTTGTTTTCTGAATATCCAAGGTCTGCCATTCATGATTGCCTCCATATCACCCTCATCCTCAAAAGAAATTTGAAACAGATTCTACCTAGCCCTATGAATGTCAAATTTCCTTTTAGTTTTCCAAATACTTCTGATTTGTGCACAAAAACCATCTGGATTATACGTCTTGTTTGTCCATATCGAACATAGTAAGGAAAACCTACTCCTAGGTGTAACAAGAGAGCTCTTAACCTTCAATTGAATTAACTCTTTTGCTAGAAGAGATACCTCTTCCCCTGCCATAAAGGCCAGAAGGTCACTGCCCCACTCTTCCCCAACCACAGCCGCCCCTATTTTTTTGGGAAATTTAGAGAGAGCACTCTTGACCTATTCCAAGTCTATTTTATTGTATATTATATATTATTCTTTTACATTTTAAAATAATATAGTATATATATTATTAAAAAAATAACAAACAAAAAAGGAATGGTAACATGGCACATTCTAATAGCGTCATGTAGATAGTCAATGCTAATCAACATACAATCAATGATGGGTCAATGTTTTTATTTTAAATAAACCTAAATGTCACGTGACACATTTTAATTGATGCCACATGATAATTGAGTTTTTTTTTAACACCATTACAAAAAAAAGGGATGAAACAGATAATTAAATGATAGTTTAAGGACAAAAAAGAACTTAGATATTAAAGTGGAAAAAAAGCATAACAAGAGGCCAAACTGAACATTAAGATCAAAAAAAATAAAATAATTAAATGCCTATTTTATTTGGGTTAACTATAATGATAACATTTCTAATGAGAACCAAAACATTATCAACCTTTGAATCAAAATGAATATTTTTAAATCATAATTTTATCATTTATCCTATCTCATTAAAATAAAAAGCCTAACTTTCAATTTTTTTCTTTTTCTTTATATTGTTTAAATAAGAATATAAAAGAAATTGCTGAATTATAATTTCTAGTAACCTTCTTGATTTTTTTCATTTAAAATCAAGTTGGATAAAATGAAACCTACTATTATCCTTCAAAATTAAATTTTTTTAAAATAAATAAATAAAAACACACTAAAGTTTTGTATCAAATTGGTTAGATTATTGATTTTTTATCTAATCAGTTGTTTTGGTTTGATTTAATAAATTATTTAAAAAATAAAAAATATGTATTAAAATAAAAAAAATTTAACTCAACCTTTTTCTTCATACTTCGTATTAATCAATTTTCGATCCAATCAATCTGACAGACAAATCTTGAAATTCAGTACAAAAAATTTAAAAGAAAAAATTAATTATTTGAACAAAAAATTAAAAAAATTAAGAATAAAACAGTCATATAAATGCTTCTTTTTTTTCAAATATATATTCTATTCGAATTTGTCTTTGTTTTAATAAACAATAAAAAGAAAATAAATTATGTGTTAGATGTTTTAGGATTTTAATCTATGTACTTTTCGTTTAAAAATGTAAGTTTATTTGTTAACATTATTTAAAATCTTTTATTAAATTTATTGGTGTAACATTTTAAAATTTAAAAAAAAAAACTCACTTGGTATCTATGTAAGAAAATGGCATTGTAATAAATCCAAGTTTAATAAAAAATTTTAATAGTGTTAACAATTCTTAAAATTCACATCAACATTTTAATAGGAATAAAATATTGAGACTAACTAATGATATTATAAGAGTTAAGATACCAAATTATTTCAAAATTGAAGTATAGAAATTAAATCTTAAATTGAAGTAAAGCATTGAGATCAAAATTGAAATTTAATTATGACAGAACAAAAAGGGCAAATGTCCTTAGCCGACCTTCCTTTTATGTATGGTAGTATAGATAATTAAAAATACCTTGTGTTTGAGTAACGAACTAAAACAATTTAATTTAATTCTAATTTAAAAAGGTAAAGGATAATGCAAGAAAAAAAATTATATTTCCTACAATAATAAAATAAATACATTTTATTGAACCCTTACTCTTTTTTATTATATATCATTATGTATTTTATGTTATTATCAAAGTAATTAGTATAGTATCAGCGGAAGTATCGATTTTTATTTTGATATTGATATCATGAGTCACGGATCAAAACTCGTGACGAATATACAAATAGTAACTTATGGAGGTCAATTAATAAAATAAAACTCATTTAATTTACTTAAATGGATCCGATTGATAAAATATATGAAGAAACTTATATCTACATTGCCCAAAAAGATAGTATTATTTGGAAGTTTATATATTTAAAAATGTTGTCGGTAGATGTCATGTCTTTTCGATGAATATTTATTTATACAATTATTTTAAGCCTTCACGCTACCAAGGATGTTGTTAGTAATTTTCATGTTCCTTCAACAATATTTCGTGTTTCACAAGGAAAAGAAAATTATGTTGCAATCTTTAAAATTTTCATCGAAAATGTCAATAAAAACCTTCTCGGATTGATGGTCCACTCATTGCCCAAACCGAAAAACTAAGACAATTGAATAACCTTTCAACATAACCTTATCATTTGAGGATTTAGAAGCCTCCATGGCCAACAATAAAAATAGTGGAAAATGAATTCCCTAATGAATAAACTGGCAAGTCCATTAAATAATATACATATATAGTTTGGATATTTTGTAATTTTATAAAAATAAAATCTAATAAGATTAGACCCTATATTACGATTTTTTGAAACTATTTGAGAATGTACTATTACAAGCAGTAATGTAATATTCGACCAATCAAACCTACTTCAATGGTTCTCTTAGGCAAGAACATAGCAGCTGTTGGTGGACTGCTTCGAGACAGTAATTATTTAATTAAATACCAGATCGAACAGACCCCATGGTTTCAATTCAATCTGACCGTACACAATTAAGAGGAAATTTCAAATCTAGAAGCCTAAATAGACATATATTTGCTATATTGTTGATTTTCAGATGGAGTTTTAGAACAAACTCTTAGGTTCAAAAAGAGCATACATATATATATAATATTCACAACCATCACTCAGCAGACAGTACCAAAAGCCATTGAAAGTTCAAAATGGACATCTATTCTCCTATATAATGTAATTGGTATGCCATATTTTAGATGAGCATGTACATGATTATCATATGATTCAATGTTGGCTAATCCATGAAACTTACCTTTCTATACTTGGCCTAATATAAGCTGAGGATTACTTGATGGACATCTTGGCCCCCTCGGTCGTCTTGTTATCTTCCCCCAGTCAATTAGTTTTCTTGGCTGGATTCCCACTTCACTGTTACCAGACTGCAGCATTGTGTTTGTCATGCTCTCCGTAACACTGGCAGCACGGGCATTAGTCCTTCGCCTCCCTTTTGTGTATCCATTTCTACCTGCAATTCTTGAAGAACTGCTTTCCCAGTGTGTACCTGTGGCTTCCATTAGCCCTCCTATAGTCTGAAGATCCTCAGTGACCTCGTACCTTGAAAGAGAAGCAAGGCTTGGAAGAATTTCACTTTGAAAGTCCTTCCTCTGCCTTCCCCTCCTTGTCCGGCCCCTCTTTGGTTGGTTTTTCAAAAACATTGCACTTGGTTCTTCCTCTTTTCCGCCATTGCTTTTACACCAAGACTCTTCTACCTTTATCTCTGCTAGGTTCAGTGTCATGGCCTCGAAGTAATCGATTCCATCAGACAGATACTCCTCATTATCATCATTATCCTTGACACCTATGCTAATTCCAAATTCACTTCCCGGATCATCCACTACAGAAGAAGCAACCCTTGCAAACCAATAGAGGGAATTAGAAACTTTAAAAGGTTCAAAACTGGTCCTTTCTAAACAAGTCTGGATCTTGGATGATGAAATGGAAACTATAGCCTCCAGTGCATTCCTAACTAGTGCCTCTTGCACGTCCCCATCATCTTGCCCAGAAGATGGCACAGGTGTCTCGAGCTGGTTTTCATTGGATTCCCCTCTAGGTGGTGAACACTCCTTGTTTTCCGGACTTGCAGGTGGCTCCAAATCTATTTCTATTGAATTTGAAGGCGCCATCTGAGATTCATTCATAGATAAGCAAGAATTCAGGTCAATTCCTCCATGAACTGAACACTTCTCACAAGGGTCACTTTCTGCAACCGACTCAGTTTTATCCAGCAATTTTTCCTTGCCGGGCACATGATGAAATTCCAAGTTTATATCCGGAATCCTATCTTTTTCTTTGTCTTTGATGTCTTCTATTGCAAAAGAATCAGAACAGTTTCGGGATGGGGAGGCATGAGATGAGCACTGGCCATTGGCAGGCTTGTTATGCATGTAAAATCCAAACATCTTCTTAAAATCCAGGGAGTTGCCAGCCTGCACCTCCTCAGAACCAGAACCAAGGACACTCGGGGAATTGGCTTGTTCAAGGGTAGATTCCAGTGGGATCGAGAAATCTCTCCTTTCACCAGAGTTTATATCATGTACCAGAGTTTCAGCAATCCGCGGAGAGCAAACAGTTGAACTTTGAAACATATTTTCACCATGTATACGAGAGCCATCTTGTGAACCAGCCACATCAGTGGAGAAACTAGGTGAGACAATATTGAGATCCAAACTCTTTACAGACCTCATATACTTGGAACTCTTGGCATATTTCACTGGACTATTCTCAAATGCAAAGTCATCGTCATTATTGCCTTTCAGTAAATGAGAACTTGCAGATAGTGGCTGACCCTCCAGCTGGGAATCATTTAGCCAGCTGGCCCGAGGGAAAGTAGCACTACACGACTTCCTGCTTGATACTAATTTTTTGTCAAGACAAAGCTCATTTTTGGGGAGAGTACGGCTAAAGGTTAATGATTTGGAACTTTTCCCCTTAAAACATGGAAGTGCTTGAACTGCTATAGGACTGTGCTTGAAGGCACGCCTCCAAGATGAAATAGATAATGACTCAGAGATCACCAGTTCAGCCAAAGGCACAACTTGATATGAGCTACGCATGTCTGAAATAGCATCTGGTTTAGAGTTACTAGCAGAGATATCTCTTGCAACATGCTGTAAATTTTCATTGCATAGCTTTCCATTTGTCTCATCCAGACCATGGGATATCACGTGATCTGCTTGCACATTGTTAATGTGCTCAGTTGATGATTTTTCAGTACAAAGATCCCGAGGGAATGAATTCAAATGATTTCTTCCATGCCCTATAAAATAAGTTACCAATCACAAAGAATCAGCAGAAGCAGTAAAAATAAATTTTATGAAGTGAACGATTTGACTGATGACAAATGAACTAGCTACAGTGCCAAAGGAATAAATGAAAAAAAAAAGGAAAAAAACACTGATATATATATATAATACAGCTTCCTTACCAGCCTTATCATTAGAAGGTTCATTTTCTCTTTGCATTTTGTGTTTATCCAGGCGCAAAATTTCCCAGTGTGCTTCTGGATCCCCCATCATCTGGCTATTTGGACTTGCTTCTTTGGACATGCCATGAAAGTTGGAATTTGATTTACCAGAGGGATCCTGTAATGAAGGTTCCTTGTGACCAATAATAGGATCCTTAAAGCCACTGGATTCAGGAATTATATCTTCCTCAAGTTCGACAGGTATATTTAAATCAGCCAGAATTTTTTTCTTTGAAGAAATGTAACCAGGAATAAAATTGCCTTCGGGGAAAACATAGTTGCAATCACTGCCCCTAATGGACTGTTCTTCATCTCCCCTATCTCTAACTTCCGGAATTTTCTTTAGAGAATTATCAAGCATATCAGACAACGGTTTCACTTCTGAAAATCCCTCTTCTTCACTATCAAAGTACTCGTCAGCTGGCAATTCAAGATCCAAGACCTTTTTGCCAAACATTTTGCAGTTGGACTCCATGAACTCAGAGGCCTTCGAAGAGCTTCCAATACGAGTAGCCCTAACACCTGTGTCCCCTGTATTTCCATCATAAGAATGCAAAGGCAAAATGCTACCCTTAGTTTCCGAAATAGGGGGCTGACAATGGACAATGTTAATAGAGGTGGTAGAGTGATGTGGTATTTGCACACAATTAGGCGACTTTGGACATAAAACATTATTTGCTTGTCTGCTGTCCAGACTGCAATGATGTTTATACAAGTCGCTCTTCTTCATTTCTTCCATCAATTCCTTCTGTCTCCTGTAAAGCCGATGGAGTTCGCGGATCTAAAATAAAACACAATGTACATTCATTAATTGCATGATAGTAATATGTTTGTCAATGATGTCAAATTCAGTTGAACCAAAAATCCTGGATTTGAGGGATTACAAGTGGCGTACGAATATATTTGGATCACTTTATGGTTGCGGATTAAGGATCACTACAATGATTCTTATACTTATCAATCAGAGAGACATTTTCAAAAAGTTTAAATAAACACAACGCTCCGACATACATATCTGGCAAACAACCTAAGAGACGAAATTAATAGTCTCCAGAATTTGGACTAAGATACTAAATTATGTCCATGCAAAAATACATAGCAGAAAGAGCCTCTCAATGAATGGGGCCCTTCGTCCCCAAATTATCTCTTTATGCATTGGATGATAAGCCGGTGCTATCATTCACCTAATTAGCCCATAGCATCATAAATCTTCAAATCCTGGACCCTACTAACAAAGATTTTCACATAACATTTTTCTCATTCCAGTTTGACACTTTATCTTCTATCCCCTTTTATATGAAAAATGATCCGTCTAAAAATAAAGAATTCTTCATAGGTATTCTAAAGTACAGCTTATTACCAATATCGAATGCAGTAACCAAAGTTGTTGCTTACGAGACAGAGCAAAGCATTTAAGCACATAGAACAGGATTTTACTCCCGTTGTACATTAGAAAACCAGGTCACGAGACATAAGAAGTTCATCATGAGAGAAATACCTGATCCTTAAATTCTGCCTCATGCTTGAGCATTGTCTGCTTCAATAAAACTTTGTTGTAAAACATATTCGAATTGGAAGATGGTGGCAAAGTACCATTACAGTACTGTCTATTCCTTAAGATTCTATCGACATCATTATCTGTAGGCCATATGTTTCCATTAGCATCCAAATTGAGGTCCCAAGCAGTATAACACCCTGGGAAGTGACTTTTATGCTGCATGTCTGCTTGCATTCCTAGCATTGCCATAAAAGACAGAGACGGAGCACGATTTTCAATTGCTATTACAATATATTTAAACCAAGCAGTTCCTGAATCATGACAAAAGCAGCCTGCATAAAGAAAAAATTGTTTAAAATACACATTAAAAACCAACTATCTTTTAGTCATCTGTCTCTCCCTTTGACAAGAAAAACATCAACTACAAGAGCTTCATAAAGTATTCAATATATGTTAGCTGATATTAATAAACAAATCATTGTCCACATTCCTCCATGGTGGCTCAGATAATGTTTGTGTTCTGTTAAAACATTTCACAATGGAAGGCCATAAGAAGACCTTAGTATAACCTCTGTGTCTCCTCTAATTCGGCCACCTTTTAAAGACATATGTAATCAGACATTACTTGAAAAACCAACTGCAACAAAATATAATTCAAAAGACAATCAAAGGGAATGTACGAGAGACCCAGATTCAAGTTTTTGAAATGCCAAACATTACATTCATTAATATACAATGCCTCAACAATATAAGAATAATATCAACAATGGCAGTGCAAAACGCATTAAAAAGTAATAACCAAAGAAAACTCAGAACCCAAATGAAACCAAATGTATTAAAGTAAGTTCCAACTTCAAGCCTCACCACCCATTATAAGAACATTAGCTATACACTAGAACTTACAATTACATGTGAAATACCTGGATTGCAGACATGTTGCTTTGTCAGATAAGGGTAATTATTCAAGATGGGTATGCATAACTTTTTTTAAGTTCATATATTTGGAGGATCATTCCCTCATTTGTATGTCCGAATATGTCTTGGACACAAACACTTTAGGGAAAATGAAGAAACCGAGTAACATCATGAACCAACGAACACCCCCATATGTTGATAGGCAATGTGCCTTCAAATTAAGGCAGGTTTTTCTGGTCTTCCAAGCAAATTTAGGAGCATAAAAGAAAAAAAAATATTGAAACAAACAAGATCTACAAATATGTCCATATATACGTGTGTGTGTGTGTGTGTGTGTGCTCCTCTAAGCTTTATACAATAGAACATCCAGCAGGCAGCAACATGCAATTTAATCTGTATTATATATCAAAGCCATTATTCTACTATTCTGCTAATTAACTGTTGATAAGAACACAAAAAGTTCCTAAAGCACTAAAACACCATCTAATACTACAAGAAACTAAGAGTAAGTATATTTATATATATATATAAATGTATATGCATCTCTATCTATACATATGAGTTAAACAAATATCAGGTTTCATATGAATAATTATATTAAGCTTTAACTAAGTCATAAACTAGTAAAGAAAATGTTAATGATTATTGATCAATAAAAATATGGAACAAAAGGAGATAAATTGGTATTTATTAAAGTTCTGCCACATATCACTAAAACCACAAAAAAATCAACTTAAAAATAAAAAAAATATTGTAGCATTAGATACCCTTCAATCCATTAATAGAACAATTCAAGAGAAAATAAAGGAAAGAAAAAACTATGAAATCTGAAGGAAATTTTGTTAAACATCAACCAAAATGCCAAAAACAACAACATTATGCTTATAATCCATATCTTCCACATTTATAAATACCCAATCGAAATAATAAAATTTAAATCCTACAAGGAAAAAAAACAAAATTAAATTAAAAACCCATTTGGATATATCTTCAGTGTCTAAGCATTAAAAAGACTATCCAAATATAAGCAGCTAAAAATTTATTGAAGAACTCCACAAAAGTAGAAAGAAGAAGAAGAAAGGAACCCAGTAAAGGCATTAAAAGAGTGATCTTTTTAATCATACCTTAAAAATAAAGATAAAAACAACTTTTTCTGAGCTCATTGACTTAAAGTTTTTTTTCTGCAAAGTAGGAGGAAAACTATGTATGGGTATCCCTTGTAAAAGGCTTTGGAAATGGATCAGAAACAGAAAGGAGGAGAAAAAATGAAGTGTGGGTATTTCTGATACTCCATAAAAAAAGTAGATAAAAAATGGGGGGGTTTTGGATCTGCTGGCTGCATTTTTTCTAGGAAGATTTTGAAAGAGAAGAAATATAAAAAGAAAAAAAATTAAAATAACGCAGAAAGAAACAAATGAAAATCAAAAAAGAAAATTACATGACAAAACATGAAAGTTGTCAAAAGAATATTTATATATACATACATTTCCCTTTTCTCTCTCTTCATATCTCATTGTATTGGTTTTTGGATTTTTTTTTCTTTCTTTTTTTAAGTTTCAGAAAATGTTGGCATGGTTTTGTTTTTACTTTTTTTTTAGGTCAAATTTGCAATTAGTCACTTTAGTACCCACATATTGTAGATTTAATCCTTGATTTGGTAGTTTTAATCTTTTACTTTTTCGAATTCTAAATTTTTTATTTTTATTCGAACCGTAACGGTTACATTTGTATATGTGTAATGATATATCAGTTTTTTTTTTATTTCCACGAAACATCCACATAACATTCACGTAAAATCTGACATTTTAGGTAATGAATTTATTAATAACCGTTTAATTTAGAATTAAAATTTTAAAATTAAAAAAATATAGAAACTAAAAATAATAAAATGGAAAGGTAGGGACTAAAATCCATAACTTAGACATAATATGAGACTAATAGCTGAATTGGATCTCCATAACTTAGACATAATATGAGACTAATAACTGAATTGGATCTCCATAACTTAGACATAATATGAGACTAATAACTGAATTGGATCTAACAAATATTATCATTTTCATTAAGATTAAACTTTTAAAATTCAAAAATTACAGGAGTTAAAATTTACCAAATTAAAGTATAAACACTATATTCTTAATAAACGACTATACTAGTTAAAATCTATATTTGACATACTCAAAAAAATGATTTTAAATTTTTTTTCTAAATGTATATTTAAGATAGTTGGGTTGCATTTTAATTTTAATGTTGAAAAGAGTTATGATTTAAAGATAATGTTTTTTTTCTTTTTTCTTGCACAACTTTTAATTTTGTCTTTTATCTGATATGATTTAGAGTTAGTGTTGGAAATCAGAGTTCAACACTTATCACAAAATCTAAAGCTGATTTGAATTTTTTCCATTATTTTTAAAAAAAAATAGCTTTTTTTTAGTAATTTAGACAAACATCCCTTATATCTCTGTCTTTTAAAATTGATATTTATTTTTTGTAAAATACTTTATATTGATTTAACTTTTTAAATATATCACATTATATTCATAAAAAAAGTTTTAATTAAAATATTTAAATAAAAACATTAGAAAGATAATCAAGGCAAATATTTTCAATATTTCCCATGTAGATATAATAATTCAAATAACATCTTATTATATCATAATTATATTTAAAACTTTTTGATATATTAAAATTTCTTATCAACTCTACATTTGGGTCATGTTTTTCTATTATTTCAAATTAGCATTAGCATTAAATTTTATTTTATTTTTAAACTATTAATATATTTGATTTGATTGGTTGATTATAAAAATAAAAAAAAAATTCAAATAAACCTAAAACCAAACAATACATTATTTTAATTTTTGGAGAAAAAGACAAGAGTAGAACCAACTATGTTTTTACTCATCGGTAATTGTATTCAGATTTTAATTTTGGCCCCAAAGAATATCTTATTTATTATGCCATTGGTCAGCAGTGGGACCCCCTTTCAAGCATGTAATTTCAGATTTTTCTTAACTCCTAAAATGACCCCTCATTTTTTACTTTAGTTACACTTAAGGACATTTTCCTTTTTGGATTATGAGGAATTAAATTAAACAAATATATTTATTAAAAATTCAGTTACATATTTTAGTTGCAATAATAAAATTAATATAGGGTTTTAAGTTTAAATTTTAGTATGATTATTATATAGAAAAAGGGCAAAAAATTTCATCATCAAAATATAATGTAATTTGTATATGTGAGGATAATTTGGTAATTTCACAATTAAGTTGATGCATGATTTACCCATGACACCAACTCAGTAAAAAACTTAATATGAGTTGAGACATATTTGTTAAAATATGCTCCAAGCCCCTTTACTTTTTTATATTCGTATATTGGTTAGAATATATTTCATTACTGTTTTAGATTTCAAAATTTAAGTCTAATTGTTAAGGTCATTAAAATTATTCTATTAAATTTGTTATTGTGATATTATGAAATAAGAAAAAAAATACTCATTTGGGGGTTAAGTAATAATAAAAAAAATGGTGTTTTAATAGACTTGATTATAACAGAAGAATTTAACAATGTTAATAATTGGATTTACATTTTCAAATCTTAAAAAATAAAATGATTAATCTCTTAAAGAAAATTAAATTTCAATTTTACAAAGAATACAAGTACTTAAAATATATTTAAACCAAATATTTTTATCTCTAAAGAATACCTACTTATCCTCTACTGATTTGAAAAAGGAATCTTGAGATATATTTTACTAAGCAAATTTTAAATAAAAAATAACTGTACCCTTGTTATTATTTATTTAGGTATTTTCTATTTAGTTTATTCATTTTAATTGCTATAAAATTACATATATTTAAATTATTTCATAAAAAAAAATTCTGAGTTCAATTAAAATTAATATTTTAAATTTATTTTTAATTCAATTATATATTAACATTGAGACAAATTCATTAAATTATTTTATGTAAAATTAATTGGTCACCATTATTTAGAAGTTTCAAAAGAAATTTTTGCATTAAAATATAAAAGTAAAAAAATATTCTCAAATTAATATTACAATTAATTATTTAAACATTTAACTTGTATTTACATAAAAAATTATTAAACAAGAAACAAAAAATAAAAAGAAAGATAAAAAAATATAATTATCATTGATAATGAATTTTTTAAAGTAAAACTTATAATATAAGTCACGGGAACTTTAAGATCTCAAGTTTAAGTATTATTATATATAAATCATGTGTGGGATCTCAGTTTATATTTATTTTTGTATATGTTTAGAATCATACTTTATAAAGAGTAATTTTAGTTATAGTTATTTGAATACTATAAGTGTAACTTAAAAAAATAGCTTAATTGAAAAATACAAACATATATGATTATATTAGAATACACTATAATTTATAATTTAATTTAATAAAAAATTAAAATATTTTATATTTAAAATTATTGAATATAAATATTGAAAATGGCAAAAATAAAATAATAATTAATTAATAATAAATAAAGTGTTTTTTACACAATGCCTAGAATTACCCATAACCGCTTCCAACCCATAAATAGTAAGATAATGCATTTCAGAACACTCGAACCCATGTCTTCCCACATTGACAATAATGCTTATGCCAATCGATCTAAAACTCAATCAACAAAATTTATTTTACTTAAGACTAAAGTATATCTCTTTGAAAAATAAAACAATATAATATTTTCATTAATATATACTAACTTACCTTTTAAATAAATAAAATTAAAATTTCAAATGAATAATTACAACCTATGGGAAATATGGGATATTTAAGACATATCACAAAAAGAAAAACATTTTATTACAACAAAAGTAAAATATACACTATAAAAATTTTATCATATTAAAATTTAAAGTAAACTACACAATCACTCTAAAATAGGGTTTGTCCTATTTTGTTCACTCTAAATTTTTTTTCTCAATTTAGTCACTCTTATTATGATAATTGTTCAAACTATTCACCGCCGTTAAAAATTCAGTTAATCCACTAACGGATTATTGACATGGCACATTAATCAATTGAATGATAACATGTGACAATTTCTTTGATTTTTGACTAAAACTTAAGGACTTCTTTATGCTTACAATCACTTCGAAATATCTCACAGCTTACAATTTCTTTGACTTTTGACTAAAACTTAAGGACAATTCCTTTTTTCTTTCTTTCTCTATTGTTGTATTGTCACTCCCTATTCATAATATCTCGGAGCTTACAATCACTATCCGCAACCCTATCTAACTCCTTTATTCATATAAAGAAGCAAACACCCCCTTTGAAATAAAATGTATATGATGACATCCCTATTTAAAGTTTCAAACAATATTTCATTATATTTTGACAAACCTTGTATTCATTAACTTTAGTTCCATAATATTATAATCCATTTATATATAATAATAAAAAGCTATCAAAAAAATTTGGAACATTCCCAACCCAACCTAAACGTTAGGCCTGAATCCGGAAGATTATATTGGCCACTGAAATGGCCCAGTAAGTTATCGAAGTTTATAAAATAGAAATTTTAAAGCATTCGTTTATCTTAGAAGAAAATTTAGCTTATTTTCAGAAAAACTCACAAGCTAACAAGAACTGATTAAGTAAAACATTTTTCTTATAGTGGTGACTACTTTTGAAAACTTAGTTAATTTTCAATTTATTTATTCCTCAAAATTTATTTATAATCTAGCAGTAGAAAAGTGATATTTAACTTAGTTTTATTTAAGTAAAATCAAAATTATTTTATGCATAATTAATTCTAAATCCATGTTTCATCTTCTAAATTCAAATTAAATACTATGCATGCTAAATAACCCAAAATCGAAGTCTCATGCCACAATTCAAATTAAGCGATACGGTTCCCAAAATAACAAAAATTTCAAATAGTAAATCTAAAATACTTCTTAATATAAATTAATTCAGACGAGCCCTCTATATGCTAAGTCCGCGTCCTAACCTAGTGGGTTATCTGTAAAGATGGAAATAAAGGGGGAGTGAGCTTATGAAGCTCAATGTGAGTTCATTCATAAGGAAATCAGTGCAACAGTAGACAATTCATACAAAATAGCGACTTATATAATAAATCACAATTGAATAACAATTCAAAATATCGATATTTCAGATCAACTTATCAATATAATATCTCAGTGTTCGTAGCCATGTAAATGCTTATGAATGCAATGCGATTTCAATTTATCAGAAAAGGTCCCTACCCCACCGCTACACACCACAGTAGGAGTTCCCCAAGACTCTTCTACCTTCACACCATATTGTGGATAACCACTAATCATTGCAGATGAACTACTAACAATAAGAATATTGGTGGATGAACCATCCGTCTGTGCATATCAAAGATGCTAATACATTGTGGATGAACCATTGATCGTTCAGATAAACTATCGACTAAAAGTATTGGTGGATAAACCATCCATAGGTGCAAATAAAAGTTGTTTAATATGTTGTGGATGAACCACTGGTTAAGCAGATGACTCCCGACTAAAATACGTTGTGGATAAACCATTGGTCGAACAAATAAACTACTGACTAATATACGTTGTGCATAAACCGTTGGTCGAGCAGATAAACTGCTATAAAATACATTGCGCATAAACCGTTGGTCGAGCAGATAAATTGCCAACTACTTCCTCTATTCAAATCGTCCCAACCTATGCAATGCAACATTACATGCTATAACAGATCAATAACCTGCTTATAACAAATATATATACAATAACAATTATCATGCTTATAATGAATCATGACAGTAGCAATAAACTTGCTTAATGTGTATTTCATTTAACGGTAGCAGTAGACATGTATGTCATGCAATTAGTAACATTGTGGTATGGAAAACATTATTAGATCATTAGAATTATAGTGATAGTAAACATGTAATATTTTCATATCATGCATATACAATAATAATTCAGTCAATCAAATTCATGAATTCCATTATTCATATTATCAGGGACTCAATTGAATGAAATAAAACACTAAAAATAGTTCAGAGTCTATTTAGGGACTAAACTGAACAATTCATAAAATTTTGGGTAAATTGCCCTTGCCGCCCCTGGGGTTTACAAACCCTAGCTATTTAGTCTTTATTACTCCAATTTTGACTAGAATAATTATCTTTTTCATAATTTTAGTAAAACTCTTCTTTATCCTCTATTTATTTCTTCCTCTCTTTTTTCATTCTCTTTTCTCTCATAATTACAACATATTTCCATCATTGAACTAATGATTATTTTCTTTCTCGTATCAAACCAACCTCGTTTTTGAATTTCTTAACAGTGTTAGAATTATTGTCAAATAACATCCTTAGTCCTTGTTAAAAATCAGTAAGCACATTTCGATCCCGATGAATAAATCCCAAATTTCTTTAGTATTTCTAGTCTACAATAATATTTCAACCCAATTAAACAATTTTTTTGGTTTTTGACAAATCTCTGGATAATCTCGATGAATCTTGAAATCAAACGTTGACTTGTGTATAAATGTCATTTGAATGACCTATTTTAGGTTTGTCGAATCATATTTGATATTGAGGAACGTCAATCGAACTCCCAGAGAAAGGTGTGTGTTCTTTTACAAGTGAATAGGGGCAAACTGTGTCTAGGATTAAGGTCACATGATCTCCTACACTGGTGTATGGTCCACAGGGGTGGACCAAACAACCCTTCACACGACTATGTACCCTAGAAACCCTATGCTAGTTTATGAACCACACAGTCGTGTCTCCATTGTAGGTTAATTTTTGCATTTGCCACAAGGCCACAATCTGCTACACGGCCTGGTCACACAACCAAATAGACCTATTTCTTATTAAATTTTTATCGCCAATAGTATTTATTTTTGTGTGGTTTTTATCATAAGTTGCGAAATTAAAAGGAAAAGAAATGTGAGGAATGTGATTTGAACTTATATCTCTCGGGATAGCTATGCTACTTAACCACCCGACCAAATACTCATTTTTGTTTAATTCTTACAATATTTATTCTTAAAATGAGGCATGGTAAGGTTTGGAGCAAAATTGCACAAAATAAAATTGATGCGAGGGAAGTGATTTGAACCTGGTTTCAAGGATAAATTCATTAACACTTAACCATCAAATTAGAAACTCATTTATTTATAATTCAAGTAATGATAACTGGGAAAGTTGCCCTTTTGGTCACTCTTTGCTTCTCCCTTTTTCCAATTAGGTCCTAACTTATTAAAACACATTATTTTCAAATTAAACCTTTTAATCATGTTTCGTTTTAGATTAATTAATATAATAAAACTTGATTATATTATTTTAATATTTTAATTAATTATTTATGACCCTTATTTCGGTATCTATTTCAAACCCTCAATTTATTTATAAATGTACAAAGATAACCTTATAAATAGGGGCGTGACTACTCTCGGTTTTCACAAACCTGATTCTTCTAACTTTATTTTTGGGATGTGACAATTCTTCCCTCCTTAAAAGAAATAACCCTCCTAAATTTTATTGATATTGTTTGCTCTTGATATGGTAGGTGCACAAATACTTACAGTTTGGTTAGCATATTTTAAATATTCTCCATGTCAAATTAAAAATGACATTTAATATCATGATGGCTAAGCTAACGAAACGACCTAATGAATCAATTAGAATATTTTAAAGTTTAGGGACTTATTTAAATATCGATTGTTAATTTAGAGATATTTAGTGCAATTAATCCAAAAGTGCATATTTTAATTATGCTTAGGTTCATATTTAAATGGACATTTAATGTCTAAATTGAGTACTAAGCTGAGAAAAGGACTTGGTGGCTCAATTAAAATATCTTGAATTTTAGAGACTAATTTAAAATCTTATTAATAATTTGGAGACTTTTAGTGCAATTAACCAAAAGAAAATACTCATGGTTCCACATGTGCCACCATTCTTTACATATCTAACTAAATGTCTAAAATAACCTATATAAATTCCTAAAAGACATTGCTTTGTTGTCGTAAAACCATGCATCAATTTCTCAAATTCTATCAGGAGGAATTTTTGGGGGACTATTTAATAAATAAACCTTGGATGCGAATGAAGTTTTTAATACATTATGTTTATTAGGATTATAATGTAATAACAATTAAAATATTTTATAATTAATTAAATTTAAAATTATTGAATATAAATATTGAAGAACACAAATAAATAGAATTGTTTGGGTTTTTAATTTGTTTATATTATATTAGTTTAATTTTACTTTTTGATTAATTAAACATATATTTATAATTTTACTCTCAAAATTTTGTAACATTCTTAATCAATATATTAATTTCAGGCTTTATTTATGTTCACTAATTTTTTTGAATTAAAAGAAAAATGTGTAATTATTTATAGAGAAAATATTTGATACATTGTCAGTGAAATAGGGTTGAGGTGATAACAAGTGTCCAATAGAATATAGTAAAATATTTAAAAAAAATAAATATATAAAAGAAATGGGAGGCATTACAATTTTTTTTAACTTTTTATTAAAAATAAATATCAACAATTATAATTATTTTTTAGTTTAAATATTATATTAATAATATTGAAAAGAATGTGAAAGTAAAAAAGTTAAATATACAGTTAGATTAATAATAAAAATATTGATAATAGTTCATAAAATATTTAATGTGTAAATATGTTGATTTATCTATTCAATTTAAATTTTTATTCATTCAACTTTTTATTTGAGGAAGATTTTTTTTTATTTTTTAGAATTATATTTAAATTAATTTATCATATTGCTTTCATTAAAATATTATTAATAAAATAATTATAATGATTTCTTTTAGTTTTTAGTTTAAAAATTATATTAATAGTATTTTATAATATTTACTAGAAGAAAGGTGAAAGTAGAAAAAGGTTTATTAAGAAACTGAAGTCAAACAAAAGACTATTGAATAAGTTGATGACATTTTTTTGGAGAAAAAAATGAGATTGAATTTTTATTATTTTAAAATTGATCAACTTGTATTTACATTTATATATATTTTTTAAAATATATTTAATGATTTTATGTATTTAGACTTTTAATAATTAATAACATAACAATAGAAATATTTAAAAAATGTAAAATTTATATGATAATAATGATTTCCTCAATTATAATTTTTGTTAAAAATTAATTAATATTTAAAACAAAACTATAATTTTTACTAAAAAATTATAAATTTTAGTGATTCAATATAATTTAATTTACAACAATATAAATTATGAGTAAGGTCTAAAAACATTCTTTTAAAAAAGATTAATGTGAAAACATTATCATTTAATTCAATTTAAATAATTATCATTAATAAAAGTTAAAAAAATATAAAATAAAATACATATACATAATAAATCAAACTTCCTAAAACAATTAAAATAAAATTATATTATGAAAATAAAATATTCAACTTCCTCAAAACAATAAAAATAGTTTTAAAATTAAAAATAAATACTAATAATATTACAAAAATATTTTAATTTTCTTAATATTGATCTTCTTCTTCAATCTATCATTTTCTCTATCATTTTTAATCAACACGGATTTAAGTCTAAAATGAACCTAGACAAATGGCTATTCAAGTTAAAATGAACCTAGACAGATGATTGTCAAAGATAAAATGAACCTGAACAACTTCTAGTAAAAACTTATAAATAATTTTTTTTGAATTTTTTATTTTTTGAAAAATGATTTTTTTTGCCGATGTCAACAATTGCCGTTGATATGGAGTGCCATGTCAGCATCGTTAGTAGTCACATTAGCATTGTAACGGTCAAAGACAAAGGTCTAAGGGCTTAATTGATATAATTTAATAGTTTGAAGGTTTAATTGAGTGCATTTTTCGCGGAGGGGCTTAAGTGATTTTTTTTCAACAAAGTCTACGGGCTTATATATCTATTGTTGATTATATTATTAAATTGATATTAAAATAATAATATATTAATATATTACTAATTATTATGTGCCAATGAAAAAATAATATTCATTAACTATTAATTCATTGGATATAATTAGATAAATTTGTAAATAATAAAATCTTTTATATAAAAGATTCATAGATATTACATACATTATTAATTATTATACGATAATATAAAAAATATCTGTGCATACAATTTTTTATTTTCACAATTCTTTTTCAAATGAAAATGATAGAAGATTTTTAATATATAATAGCAATGACTATAGTTATTTTATTAATAGTTTTTTTAAATAAAACTATTTATAATATTATTTATAGTTATTATTATTATTATTATACATTTAATTAGATTTTGGATCCATATTAAAATATATTTATCAATATAAACTGATTTTCACTTAATTAGTATCACTCTTAAATAATTATACTTATCTAAAATAAATCTATTTATATTTATTGAATAGAGAAAATTATATTTATACTTAATATAAATTCACGGGGTCAAACTGAGCAAATTAATGACTCATGTAAGGACTATTATGTTATCTATAAGTTCAATTGAACAGATAGTTTGTCATATATATTGTAGATGGATCGAATCCAAATATAGAGACATGGATGTGAATTTTTTGGATTGACAATATAAATTAGACATTGTTAAGGTTGAAAATAACAAAAGGGGGTGAATTAATATTTTGAATTTTTCTATAATTTTTTATCAAAATGATAAGAAAAAGGGAAAACTTATATACTTAGAGACCGTTTGTTTACATGTAAAAGGATTTACGGAAAATATTTTCTATACCTTCCTGTGTTTATTTCATAGAAAATAGCTTGATCAACGGAAAATGACTTATAGGTCAATGTAAAACAAGCCCTTTTTCCTGTAAAATGACTTACCTTTTTTAAAAGTGTAAGTCATTTTTCGGAAAAGAGCTCCTTTATAGGTAATTTTATTTTTATATAAAAATTAACTTAAATCAAGCTTAATATTATTATATTGATAATAAATTATATTTTTATTTTTAAAAATATTAAAATAAAATATTATATTTTTTGGCATTATTAAACATACATATTTAATTATTTATATTTAGTCATATAATAAATTATTAATATAATTTATTTTAATAAATTATTTAATATTTTAATTTTATTTTAATAATAAATTTTAAAAATAATAATTTTAAATAATATTCTTCACATATTATTGAAAATATTCAATATTAATATTTTAATAATAAATATTTATTAGAATTATAAATATATTAATAATAAATGTTTTATAGTATAAAGGACTTGTAAGAATAAAGAATAATTCTAATTCAACATGTTTGAACTTGGAATGCATCATTGGATTAGCTGGACACAACCATTGCCCCTGAATTATCACACCATACTGTTGCTTTCCTAGTAAGAGGAACTTGTAACATGGATAACAAAGACTCCAACCATAAAATTTCTGCAGTAGCATGAGCCAGGCCCTTGTACTCAGTTTCTGCAATGGACCTAGGCACAACTTGCTACTTCTTTGATCCTTAGGACTTAAGGTTCCTACCTAGAAAAACACAAAAACCTGTTTTTAATCTCTTTTCATCCAAGTCAGTACCCTAATTGGCATAAAAATAACCAGCCGAAGTCAATCTAGGTGCAGCTGTGAAGAAAAGACCATAGTCCATAATGCCTTGAAGATATCTCAAAATCTTTTTTATAGCTTTAAAATGTTGATAAAAAGGCTTGTGCATAAACTGGCAGACTTTATTGACATCAAATGCAATCGCAGGCCTGGTGATTACAATGTACTTTAAAGCTCCTACAATACTTCTGTATTCTAAATCATTCTCTATGGGACTCCCATCATGTTGAGACAAATTACGAGGTAATCATAGGAGTAGGAGTGTCTTTAGCTTGGTCCATATAGCTCCTCTTCAGCAAGTCTAGAATGTATTTTATTTAACTTAGGAACAAACCTTCAGTTGTATATGATACTTCTATGCCTAAGAATTAACTTAGCTGTGTAATACCCCTCACCCGTATTCAACACCGGAAAAGGGTTACGGAGCATTATCGAACTTGCAACTTAAACAACCATCCAATCCAAATCAAAATTCATCAACCAAATGTAATTCCAATCAAATACAATCAAATTGTCCCTATTACGAGCCTATAAGGCCCTGAACATACTTTGGGAATGGTTCGAGACTAAACCGATAGCTCAAGAAATTTTTACGAAACTAAGAAAATTTTTCTCAAAACAGGGGACACACGCCCGTGCGGTCCAGCCGTGTCTCTCACACGGCAAACAAACACGCCTGTGTCACAGGTCGTGTAGGCATTCGAAATGGGAGCACATGGTTGTGCCCCAGCCCGTGTCCGACCTTGTGTAACTCTCTAACTTGGATCACACGGCCAACACAAATGGCCGTGTGGCTAGCCTGTGTGCTTTGTAAATGGCCATACACGCCCGTGTGCCAGACCGTGTGCTAGGCCGTGCCGATCCTGTAGGGTATACTGACTTATACCACACAGCCAAGTCACACGCTTGTGTGTGAGGCCGTGTGGAGCACACTGACTTGGTTTTTAATTCAACACTAGAAGACACACATCAATGTAACATAATCGTGTGTCACACACGGCTGAGGCACACGCCCGTATCTCTGCCTGTGTGGACAAAAATAGGCTATTTACCAAGCCAATTTGCCACCTAAATTTATATATACCTACACAACCTAAACGACATGAATTCATAGCATAAATGAACATCTAATTCAACCACAATCAAGGCTAAAACATACCATTTCAATACCAACAACTAACATGCTTATTATCTCATGTTTTTCTCAGTCAAATCATACCAACTTCACATATTCAATTCAACTAATTAAACCTTTCCAAACATGCATCATCATTCACCAATTCACTAGCACATAACTTCCCAATTATCAACCGATTGACATTAAAATTACCTATTATCAATAAGCATAATGAATCCAACCTTAATCACACGATATAGGTCATTTGTAAACATATAACATAACCAAAATAACCAAAATAAGCCAACTCACATGGCCAAATATACAAACCAAACCTTAGACATTTACAAATCAATTCAAATGGCCAAAATCATAACCAAAACATAACCACATGACCAAAGTCCCTATACATGCCATATACTTAAAATACCAAAGTTCATAGGTACCAAATGATAGGTGGATAGTGTGAAGTGATCTCCAG
The DNA here is from genome assembly GCF_007990345.1 of Gossypium hirsutum. Taxonomy (NCBI): domain Eukaryota; kingdom Viridiplantae; phylum Streptophyta; class Magnoliopsida; order Malvales; family Malvaceae; genus Gossypium; species Gossypium hirsutum. Next base: position 19,180,104 of record NC_053426.1, on the reverse strand, counting down.
CGATCCCCGAATCCGACTTAGCTTGATAATACTATAAACACGGAAAAAATAAACAAAGTAAGCTATAAAGCTTAGTAAGCTCGTATACAATAAACTTAATTCAATCCCAAGACTATAATACAACAATTTGAATATATCAACATTTAGCATATATTAGCTAACAAACCTTTCATATATCAATCATATTCTTCACTAGTTTCTTCCAACCAGTACTTATACATGTTACGTACGTACTTATACCATCTCATATCATTATCATACTCAATCACATATTTCATTTAGTCGTGAACCATTCAGAATAGAAGTTGGATACTCAAGAGTCTCGCATACCTATACCATGGCCCGAAGCCAAATCAAGATAGCTTATATCTGAAATACTAATACCATGACCCGAAGCCAAATCAACCGATATTTATGGCCTAAAGCCAAATTGGTATAACTCACACCCGAAGTGCTAATATCATGGCCCGAAGTCAACTCAATATATTCTCTAATGACATGTCACTAGTATCCTAAACTATTCCTAAGGTTCAACCGGGATTTCGAATGTCGAATCGTCTTCAAATCACTATCGATCATTTCCATAGTCTTTTATTCACAATTCGTACAATATTAAATCATAATAAATACACTTGCATCAAAACTTATAGTATACAAACTTACCTCGAATGTGAAAACGACGAAATAAGTCGATTAGTCGATAACTTTAGTTTCCCCCGATCTAGATCCGAATTCTACTTTTCTTGATCTAAATATATTCAAAATTAAATTATTTAATAATATCTCTATTCAATTTAATCCAAAACACACATTTAAGCACATTTACACTTTTACCCCTAGAATTTCACAACTTTTACAATTTAGTCCTTATTACCCAAAATCACAAATTCATGAAATTTATTTAATACCCATGATAGTCGAATTAATATAATGCCCTAGAAGCCCAATTTATCAACTTTTTCACACATTTAACCACACATTCTCACATTTTCACAAATAAATCCCTATTTTGCATTTTTACTCAAAATCATTTTACAAAGTATGTAAATCTAGTAACAAGATTTCATATGTCAACATCAAACATCAAAGAACACATATTTTCATCAATGGCAACATTTAAAATCTTTAATAATTTTTAGTACTAGTTGCAACGATCACAAAAACATAGAACTCATTAGAAACCGAGCAAAAACGGACTTACAATTTGGGCATGCAATGGACGAACCCTAAAATGCTCTCCAAGCTTTATTTTTTTCTTTCGCAATTCGGTTGAAGATGATGAACATGTTTTTGTTTTAATTAATTAACCTTATTAGACAAATTACCAAATTAACCTTAATGATAAAACATTTATATCATCCATTTTATGTCCATTAATGTCCACTTACCTTAATAATGGTCCATTTATCACTTAATGACCTCCACATTTAATATTCATAGCCATTTAGTGCATTTAACAAATAGAATTCGACTTTTACGCTTTAAGCGATTTAGTCTTTTTTACCGAATTAAGCATTCAAACGATAAAATTAATTCACGAAACTTTCACACATTCATGCTATTATGCTTTAAACACTTAGAATAATATTAAAATAATTTTTTGACCTCAGATTTGTGGTTTCAAAACTACTGTTCTGATTTAGCTAAAAACGGGCTGTTACAACTCTCCCACCTTAGGGATTTTCGTCCCCGAAAATTTTACCAGTAAAAAGGTTAGGGTACTATTTTCTCATAGCTTTCTCGGGTTCCCACGTAGCCTCTTCCATAAGACTTTTACTAAAGCTATTCTTTTATTTCTCAACTCTTTAGTTTCTCTAGCTAAAATTTGAATCAGTTCTTCTTTGTATGTCATGTCAGGTTGAATTTTAATTTATGCCGGAGAAATTACATGTGAAGGATTCGATCTATATCAACGCAACATCGATACATGAAACACATTGTGGATTTTCTCTAATTCAATCGGTAAAGCTAACTGATATGCCACTAACCTTATTCTTTTAATGATCTCATACGACTCGATGAATCGCAGATTCAACTTGCCTTTATGACCAAATCTAAAGATTTTCTTCCACGGAGATACTTTCAGAAACACTTTATCGCCGATTTGAAATTCAATGTCTTTCTGTTTCAAATCCGCGTATGATTTCTATTGATCTGAATCTGCTTTCATATAGCCTTAAATTACTTTCACTTTCTCTTCGGTTTATCTAACCAAATCAACCTAGTGAATCTATTTCTCGGTCAACTTGGTCTAATATAATGGAGTTTGACATTTGTGACCATACATTTGTGAAGCATTAATGCTTCGTACGGTGCCATCTTTATACTCGACTGAAAGCTGTTGTTATACACGAATTCAACTAACGATAAATATTTCTCTTAGTTGCCTTCGAACTCTAAAACACAACATCGGAGCATATCTTCGAGAATTTGAATTACTTTCTTAGACTGACCATCGGTATGTAAATGAAATGCAGTACTAAAGTTTAACTTTGTATCCAGAGCTTCTTGTAATTTCTTCCAAAATCGCTACGTAAACCTCGGATTCCTATCCGAAATAATCAAAACTGGCACTCCGTGCAATCTAACGATCTCAGCAATGTACAATTTAGCTAATCTATCGAGTGAATAGTCCGTACGTACTGGTATAAAATGCGCTGATTTCGTCAAACTATCAACTACAACCCAAACAACATCTTTCTTTTTCGGAGTTAAGGGCAATCCCGATACGAAATCCATCGTAACTCTATCCCATTTTCACTCGGGTATCATTACAGGTTGTAGTAATCCCCAAAGTACTTGATGCTCGGCTTTTACTTGTTGACAAATCAAAAACCTCGACATGAATTCTGAAATGTCCCATTTCATACTCGACCACCAATACGATTATTTCAAATCTTTGTACATCTTAGTACTTCTAGGACGAACGGATAAACAACTACTATGTGCCTCGTGTAAAATTTTCTGAATGAGTTCGGAATTCTTTGGTACACAAATCCTGTTTCGGAACATTAAACAATCATCGGCTCCAGTTTGGTACTCTAAATCACTAGTCGACTCACATTGCACTCTTCTAGCTTGTAATTCACTATTACATTTCTAAGCTTCTCAAATTTGCTAAAGAAATACTGGTTTAGCCTTTAAGTCAGCTAAAATCAAACCATCATCAGATAATGTCAACTGTGTATTCGTTACTCCCAAGGTAAATAGCGATTTTCTACTAAAAGCATCTGCAACTACATTAGCTTTCCCGGGATGGTAATCTATTACTAACTCATAGTCTTTTAATAGCTTGAGCCATCTTTGTTGTTGCAAATTTAAATCTTTCTAAGTCATAATATACTTTAAGCTTTTATGACTGGTAAAAATGTGGCATTTTTCACCGTACAAATGATGTTGCCAAATTTTCAATGTGAAAACAATAGAGGCCAACTCTAAATCATGCGTTGGATAGTTATTTTCATGCGGCTTCAATTGTCTGGAGGCATAAGCTATCACTTTTCCCTCTTGCATTAATACGTAACCCAGACCATTCAATGACGTGTCGCTATAAATTACAAACTCTTTACCCGACTCAGGTTGAACCAAAATTGGTGTTTCGGTTGGCAATGCTTTCAACTGCTCGAAACTTTGTTGACATTTTTCAGACCACTCAAATTTTACATCTTTTTGTAGTAATTTGGTCATTGGTGTAGCAATCATGGGAACCCTTTTACAAAACATCGATAGTAACTAGCTAACCTTAGAAAAATTCTGACTTCGGACACATTCCTCGGTGGTTTCTAATCAACAACAACTGAAATCTTACTCGGACCAACTCTTATACCTTCTGCTAAAACAATGTGTCCCAGAAATCCAACCTCTCAGAGCCAAAACTCACATTTACTGAATTTAGCGAAGAGTTGGTTATCTCTCAAGGTTTGTAACATAATTCTCAAATGCTCGGCATGCTTAGACTCGTCTCAGGAATAGATTAGAATGTCGTCAATGAATACAACGACAAATCTATTTAAATACGGTCTAAATATCCGGTTCATCAAATCCATAAAGACTGCAAGAGCATTAGTTAATCCAAAAGGCATAACAAGGAATTCATAATGCCTGTACCTCGTTCTGAAAGTAATTTTCAGCATATCTGAATCTTTAACTCGCAACTGATAATAACCAAACTGCAAATCAATCGTTGAAAACACTGTTGCACCTTTCAACTGATCAAATAAATCATTTATTCTCGGTAACAGATACTTATTCTTTATTGTAACTTTGCTGAGCTATCGATAATCAATACATATTTTTATTGACCTATCTTTCTTCTTTACGAACAAAACTGGCACACCCCAATGTGAAAAACTAGATCGTTTAAAACCTCTATCTGTTAACTCTTGCAATTAAGGTTTCAACTCTTTTAATTCGGTTAGAGCCATTCTGTACGAATATATAGATATTGACGATGATACTTACTCAATAGCAAATTCAAATTCTCTGATCGGTGGTAATCTGGACAAATCTTTTGGAAACACATCCAGAAACTCACATACTATCGACACTAATTCAATCTTCGATTTAGACATTTTTGTATCCAGTATATAAGCAAGATAAGCTTCACAACCTTTTCTCACATATCTCTGAGCTGACATAGACGAAATCACTATAGGTAATCCACTTGACCCATCTGATTCAATTCGAAGGATTTCACTATTTTGACATTTAAGTTCAATAATCTTTCGTCTACAATTTACAACGGCATAATGCAGAGTCAACCAATCCATACCCAGAATCACGTTGAATTTATCAAATGACAATAACACTAAATCAGCCGAGAAACAGTAACCTGAGTCATTAAAGGACAGTTCTTGCAAACTTTATCAACTAGAACATACTTGCCTAAGGGGTTCGATACTTTAATCATAAACTCAGTAAATTCAACAGGAAATTTCTTACTAGACACTAAATTCTCATAAACATACAATTGTGTCGATCCAGGATCAATTAAAGCAATCACATTAGTGTCGTAAAGAGAGAATGTACCGATGATAACATCTGGTGATGACGTATCTTCTCGAGCGTGAATAGCGTAAGCTCTGGCTGGTGTTCTAGTCTCGGATCTCACAGCTGAATCTCTAGTCACACCTTTTGCACTAGACACATTTCTCGTATTTCTCAGTGGTCTTCCTCTCGCAGTCGTATTGTTCGATCTTGTATTCTAAAATTTATCTTTCTCGGATAACTCTGAACAATCTCGATTAAAATGATTTGGCGAGCCACATTTGAAACAAGCTTTATTATTCTTATTCCAGCACTCTCCAAAATGTCATCTCCCACACTGTTGACACTCGGGTTTATTGTTTCTCACATTGGCAACACTCGAGACGAAGTAGCTTGAGCTTTAGGACTTACATGTTGATTTCCACGATCTCTATTCTGGTATCCCACTGATGCATTTGATCGACCATAAGAATCTTAGGATTTCTTTGATGTAGAATGATAAGGTTTATTCATCGGACTTTTTCTTGAATCTCTAGCCTCTGAATCAGCTTTCTTCTTTTCTCGGCTAAAATTTTCAGATCGGTCAACTAACACAACAAATTCTTCCAAATCTAAAATTTCGACCAAAAGTTTAATATCCTCATTCAACCTGTCAACAAACTGTTTGTACATGATTTCTTCAAATGAAACATACTCCTGAGTATATTGCTCAACCGTACAAATTCTCTTTCTTACTCAGTTACAGTCATGTGGCCCTATTTCAGTTCTAGAAACTCTTTATGCTTTTGATCTAAAAACCATTGACTTATGTATTTCTTTCGGAACTCAGTCTAGAAGAAATCCCAAGTGACTCTCTCTCGGAAACACTAATACTAATGTATTCTACCACTCGTATGCAGTGTCCCTCAGAAGTGATACAACACATTTTAAACACTCAGTCGGTGTGCAAGAAATTTCATCAAACACTCGAATCGTATTTTCAAGCCAAAACTTGGCTCTCTCAGGATTATCATCAACAGTAGCTCTGAACTCTTTAGCCTCATACGTTCTAATTCTATCAATAGGTGGCTTATTCAATCGAAGAGGTTCCAAACCTTGAGGAGCTACGGGAACCAGTTGGGGATTAGGTGGGGTAGAGGTTATTGAGCAGCCGGATTTGTCCGAACATACTACGTGAACCATTCATTCATCATTTGGAAGAAGGCTTCCTTAGCCTCTCCTCCTTGGCTACCCGATATGGGTCTAGATTCAGAAAGCATTGTCCCTTGAGTGGGAGCGGGCTCATTACTTTTAATCTCATCAGCTACAACTCGATTGGGATCCATTTACTATACTAAAACACATTTCAAATATTAGGAGTCATAACACTATCACAGATTTTATATGGCATGTATAGCTAGACTCTCACACAAGTTACATTATTTTGAGAATCGACTAAACCGTAGCTCTGATACCAATAAATATAATACCCCTCACCCATATTCAACTTTGAAATAAGGTTACGAGCATTACCGGACTTACAACTTAAACAACCATCCAATCTGAATCAAAATTCATCAACCAAACGTAATTTTAATCAAATACAATCACATTTCACCTATTACGAGCTTACGAGGCCCTAAACATACTTTGGGAGTGGTTTAGGACTAAACCGATAGCTTAAGATATTTTTACAAAACTAAGAAAATTTTTCTCAAAACAGGGGACACACGCCCGTGTGGTTCAGCTTTCTTTCTCACACGGCCAACAGACACGCCTGTGTCACAGACTGTGTGGACATTCGGAATGGGAGCACATAGCCGTGTCCCAGCTCATGTCTGACCCCGTGTAACGCTCTGACATGGGTTACACGGCCAACAAACACACACGTGTGGCTAGCCCGTATGCCCTATAAATGGCCATACACGCCCGTGTGACAGACCGTGTGCTAGGCCTTACCGATCCTGTAGGGTATACTGACTTATGCCACACAACCAAGTCACACGCCTGTGTGTGAGGCCGTGTGGAGCACACTGACTTGGTTTTTAATTCAACACCAGCAGATACACGTCCGTGTAACATAATCGTGTGTCATACACGACTGAGGCACACGCCTGTGTCTTTGCCCGTGTGGACAAAAATAGACTAGTTACCAAGCCAAATTGCCACCCGAATTTACATGTACCTATACAACCCAAATGGCACAAATTCATAGCGTAAATGAACATCTAATTCAACCACAATCAAGACTAAAACATACCATTTCAATACCAACAACTAACATGCTTTTTATCTCATGTTTTTCTCATTCAAATCATACCAACTTCACATATTCAAATCAACTAATTAAACCTTTCCAAACATGCATCATCATTCACCAATTCACTAGCACATAACTTCCCAATTATCAACCAATTGGCATTCAAATTACCTATTATCAATAAGCATAATGAATCCAACCTCAATCATACAATATAGGTCATTTGTATACATATAACATAACCAAAATCAACCAAAATAAGCCAACTCACATGGCCAAATATACAAACCAAACCTTAGACATTTACAAACTAATTCAAATGGTCAAAATCATAACCAAAACACAAGCAACATGACTAAAATCCCCATACATGCCATATACTTAAAATACCAAAGTTCATAGCTACCAAGTGATAAGTGGATAGTGTGAAGCAATCTCCGGCGATCCCCGAATCTGACTTAGCTTGATAACACTATTAAATACTGGAAAAATAAACAAAGTAAGATATAAGGCTTAGTAAGCTCGTATACAATAAACTTAATTCAATCCCAAGATTATAATACAACAATTTGAATATATCAACATTTAGCATATACTAGTTAACAAACCTTTCATATACCCAATTATGATATCAATCATATTCTTCACTAGTTTCTTCCAACCAATACTTATACATGTTACGTACGTACCTATACCATCTCATATCATTCTCATACACAATTACATCTTTCGTTTACCCGATGAACCATTCGAAATAGAAGTTGGATACTCAAGAGTCTCGCATACCTATACCATGGCCCGAAGCCAAATCAAGATAGCTTATATCTGAAATACTGATACCATGACCCGAAGCCAAATCAACCGATATTTATGGCCTAAAGCCAAATTGGTATAACTCACACCCGAAGTGCTAATATCATGGCCCGAAGCCAACTCAATATATTCTCTAATGACATGTCACTAGTATCCTAAACTATTCCTAAGGTTCAACCGGGATTTCGAATGTCGAATCGTCTTCAAATCACTATCGATCATTTCCATAGTCTTTTATTCACAATTCGTACAATATTAAATCATAATAAATACATTTGCATCAAAACTTATAGTATACAAACTTACCTCGAATGTGAAAACGACGAAATAAGTCGATTAGTCGATAACTTTAGTTTCCCCCGATCTAGATCCGAATTCTACTTTTCTTGATCTAAATATATTCAAAATTAAATTATTTAATAATATATCTATTCAAGTTAATCCAAAACACACATTTAAGCATATTTACACTTTTACCCCTATAATTTTACAACTTTTACAATTTAGTTCTTATTACCCAAAATCACAAATTCAAGAAATTTATTTAATACCCATGATAGACGAATTAATATAATGCCCCTATCAGCCCACATTTATCAACTTTTCACACATTTAACCACACATTTTCACATTTTCACAAATAAATCCCTATTTTACATTTTTACTCAAAATCACTTTACAAAATATGTAAATCTAGCAACAATATATCATATTTCATCATCAAACATCAAAGAACACATATGTTCATCTATGTAAAGTTTTAAAATTTTTAAAAATTTTGCAAAATAGTCCCTGGGTTAGCTAGAACTAGTTGTAACGATCACAAAAACATAGAAATCATTAAAAATCGAGCAAAAAGGGACTTAAAATTTAAGCATGCAATGGCCGAACCTTAAAATGCTCTCTAAGATTTTTTTTCTTTCTCAATTCGGTTGAAGATGATGAAGATGGACATAAAATTGTTTTTGTTTTAATTAATTAACCTTATTAGACAAATTACCAAATTAACCTTAATGATAAAACATTTATATCATCCATTTCATGTCTATTAATGTCCACTTACCATAATAATGGTCCATTTATCGCTTAAGGATCTCCACATTTAATATTCATAGTCATTTTGTGCATTTAACAAATAGAATTTAACTTTTACGCTTTCCGCGATTTAGTCCTTTTTTTTCCGAATTAAGCATTAAAACGATAAAATTAATTCACAAAACTTTAACACATACATGTTATCATGCTATAAACACTTAAAATAATATTAAAATAATTTTTTGACCTCAAATTTGTGGTTTCAAAACCACTATTCTGGTTTAGCTAAAAATGTGGTTGTTACAAGTTGACCCAAATCTTTCAACGAAAACTTAGTATCCAAAGTCTGAATAAACTCATCCACACTTTTTTGTTAATTTCCAATGATAATATGTCATCTACATGCGCTAATACATAAAGTATCATGGCTCTTGCCCTCTTAATGAAAAGTGATGCATTTGATTTGGACAGGACAAAGCCAGAAGCAATCAGATATTCTTTTAGCTTGTAGAACGAAACTCTTAGAGCCTACTTGAGACCATATAGAGCCTTTTTCAATCTGCATACCAGGGGCTGATCTTCACTCTTCTGCTCACAACCAAGTGATTGAACCATATAAATTTCCTTTGAAAGATCACCATTGAGAAATACATTGTTAATGTCCATTTGCCTCAACTTCCAGCCAAAAGTTTCAACTAAAGTTAATACAACTCGAAAGGTTGTTGGCTTGACAACTGGAATAAAAGTTTCCTGAAAGTCCATACCAACTTTCTGAAGATAACCTTTAACCACCAACCTACCCTTGTACCTAGCCACTAATCCATTAGCATGTCTCTTAAGTTTGAACACCCACTTTTAGCCCACAGCTTTTCTATTTACATGTGGCACTCAAAACCTAACCAGTACGGTCTGACCCAAATTCGGAACATCAGATTAGCCACTAAGGTAGATCTCCATTTAAAAATTCACGAACCACACCAACCAGCCATTCACACCATACAATTGTAGAATATTTCATATAAGAAATTAGACCTAAGTGCATGCTTTTCTAAATTAATCATTTCATTCACACAATCAGAAGGTATAAGGCATACCTTAATACTCAATGGTCTCCCTTAACTGCAAAAATTTGTTAGTTCATTTAATTATCATTGCATTAAGTAAGTAATTAAAACCACCTAAACCAACAAGCAATCAAGAAATTATAACGTTCAAAAATCCAAAAAAACAAACAAACAGTCCTTAATGTCTATTTTCAACCTGTAACAACTTAATTTTTAGTGGTGTTAGAAACAGTGATTTCGAGACCATAATTCCGATTCGTAGATGTTATTTAATTAGTATATTTATGAGGTTTATAGTTATATTAAACTTTGGTTGAGAAATTTTATTATTTGGATAGCTTAATAATTAAAAAGGATTGAATTGTAAAAATTGCAAAGGTTGAGTAGTTAAATTAAAGGGACTAAAAGTGCAATTTAACCATGGAAAATTAGTTAGTTGTATTTGATGAGATTATGCTTAATAAAGTGGTTTAATTATGCTTAATTAATGATTTATTAAAGCTTAATTAAGAAAGTTAAAATATTTACAAAAATGCCATAGTATATATATTAAACTAAACCTAAATTAAAAGTAAAATTTTCACTATTCTCTCATCTTCCTCATAGAAAATAAATGAAACAATGCTAGGTTTCAACTTTTATTTTTAAGCTTTGATTTGTTAAGTGTATTGATGCCCGTTTTTAGTAATTTTTATATTTTTGAATTCGTATCAGTTTGGTCTAGCTAAATCGAGGACCAATTTGTGAACCTATTAAATGTTATAAAAGTTTTCCTTGATGAATAAGGTTATTTCCTAAAGCTTATGATGAAATATAGAGCTTTGTTGATAGAATAGATTATTTTGAAAAGTGATTTTTGATGATTTTGATGTTTCGGGACTAAATTGATTAAATGATAAATTTATTGTACTTGAGGTGAAATTATTGCAAATAGGGTATGATATGAAGTTATAGAATATTTGGGTATCATGAGTGTTTAGAAAAAAAAGAGTAAATTGCATGATTAGGTCCTAAGGACTGAATTGAACAAAATAGAAAGTTAAGGGGCAAATAAGTAATTGTTAAAAAGGACTTAGTTGCATGAAAGGATAAAATTGTGTTATTATTCTAATTGATGGAATGAAAATTATTATTTTTAGATCAAGAACATCCTGATAATCATGGAAAAAAGAAAACTGCAGAATAGTCCCTATACTCTGGAATCTCCTGCAAATCAGTCTAGTAAGTTCGTATGTTTAATTATACTCCTAAAATGCTTACATTATTTTTAATATGCTCTTAATGAATGTTGTTTCATATACTGAAAGTATGCTCTATCGAGCCAAATTTTACTGTTATACTGAATGAAGCTCAATCGAGCAAATCATACTGTTATATTGAATGATATTGAATGGAGTTTAATTGAGCAAATCTTACCATTATATCAAGTGATGTTCAATCAAGAAAATTCCACTATTATACTGAGTGAAGTTCAAAAGAGTAGAAAACTACGGATATATTGATGAACAACTCAATGAGCAATGTCCACTGAGTATACTAAACTACTAAATTGGTTGTAATTATTGTTATAAGCTACGTATAATAGAAATCTCTATGCTTAAGTTGATTAAATCTATGTTTGATTGGAAAGGTTTATTAGTTTATAAATGAACTTAGTAAGCTTCATTTAAGCTTACCTGTAATTTGTTCATTTTGTAGATCACATTTTGAAGGCTAATAAGATCAGGTCAACGCTAGGAATCACACTATTCGAGAATCCTGGTAGACTTAATTTCTCGATTTTGGTATATGGCATGTACTAGGACCCTATGTATTGTTATGTCAAATGCCTAGCTTTTGAGTAAAATATTGTGCACTTGAACAACTTATGATCTCCTACTTGTTACTTAAATGCGTTGAAACATCATAGTTGAAATGATATGCTATGAGTTAACTTAAGCTTGTAATGAATGGGTTGTAAAGATAAATGTGTTGTGGCTACAATTTGGGAATGAATGGTGATGAAACACATTAAGGTGTCAAGGTTAATAAATTTTTAATACGTAGAATGAATATATGATCATGTTTGAGTATGTTTGAAGTTGAATTGCATCTTCCATATGTGTATTTGAAAGTGTGTAGGTACCTATGCAATAAGAGAGTGAAATTGAGCAAGAAAATGATTCACACGGCCTGAGACACAAGTGTGTGACTCAGCCATGTGAGGCACACAGCCTTGTGACAAGGCCATGTGTCATCTGAGGGTCTGTTGTATGCAAGTTAGTGAGTTACACAGCCTAACACACGGCCTGACACACAAGCATATGACCCTATTCAAAGAGTTACATGGGTGAGGACACAGGTTGGGACACGGCCTGTGTCCCTTGTTTGAAAGTTACACAACTTGAAGGGTTCCACACGGTCTGGCCATACGGTCGTGTGTCCCCTATTTTCAAATTTTGCTTCTTTTTCCTGAATTTTTAATTTTGTTTCAAATTAGTCCCAAATTACTCCCGAACTATTTTTAGGGCCTTGAGGACTCAGTTTAGGGACGAAATGTATGAGAATGAATGGTTTATGATATTTTTGAGATTATTGAATGTTATGATGTTTAAAGGTTTCAATTGATCGGTAATACTCTGTAACCCTAATCTGATGGCAAATACGGGTTAAGGGTGTTACAGTTTACAACCCATTGAAAATTTTATTTAAAAAGTTTAAGTCTAATTCTAGTACCAAATCCTTGAAATTACCCGCATTGCCTTCACTTTGGAGTTTAAAAGCTCAACACACATACTCAAAGAAAATGCCTTGTGATGGATCGCCGATTTGCCACCCTCATTGCTGACCCGGTGTAACACCCTAAAAATTTCTAAAGTAAGATATTATCCTTAATACAGTAAAATAAAGAAATAAAGTGACAAGAAGAGGAAAATTGAGTTATGTCACTGGGAAGTATATTATGACATATTGATTCAAGAAAGGACTAAATATTAAAAGTGAGAAAAATTTTGTGGCCCAAGAGTAAATACTCAAAATTTGAGGGATTAAAGTGTAAATATAAAAAATTTGAATAACTAGTAGTGCAAATATTTTAAGGGTGGAATGATCTAGAAACCAAAAAAAATTGATGAATAATGACTAAATTGAATAGGTGAAGAATTATGAGGGACTAAATTATAATTTTACCAAATTAAGTGATTAATCAAGAATGGAATTTTAAAAGATCACAAAAGGCAAAATGGTCAATTGGAAGAGAGAGAAATCTAGAAAGTAATGATGATGTTGGTGATATTTTATAGTTATTTAATTAGATAATTATTATTTATTTAATATTTTAATAAGATATTTTATTATTTTATTATTTTATTTAGTCTATCTATATGTGTGTGTGTGTGTGAAAAAAAAAATATACACCATCCATCTTTCTCCATGCATTTCACATTAGAAGAAAAGAGAAGAAAGAAAGTTTTGCTTTCTTTACAATTTAGTCCTTCCACCAAAAATTCACCCTTTTCACCTAAAAATCAAAAGAATTTTCATAGCTACCAAGAGAGAAAAATGTTAAGGAGACTAAGGGGAGTTGGAATATCAAGTTGGATTTAAGAAACAAAAGCTGGAGGAGAGAGAAAAATCAAGTTAAAGATTAAAATCAATGGGACAAGGTAAGAATTTTAAGATTTCAATATATTTTAAGTAGAGTTTTTCATGTAAGGTAATATCAAAAGCATGAAAATGATGTTAAGGTAGAGTTTTTTTTATATAAGGATCCATGTTCGTGATATATTAGTGAAGGGAAATGAGAGAAAATAATGGGAAATATGGTAGAGAATGGAAATAAGAGTGTTATAAACTTGGTAATCAATATGTTGCACTAAAGTAGTTTTGGACAACAGTAATAGGCTAAATTTGAAAAATCACCAAAAATCGTAGAAATTTAATTAGAAGCTGAGTGAGATATGGAATTAAATCTTATTGAGTCTATTTTCATATAAAAGAAATATAGAAAGTAAAGGAATTCTGAATTCTGAGATATTTATATTTTTGTGAGACTGGTTCAGAATGATTTCGAGATCCCCTGTTCTGACTTGGAAAAATCATTAAAAATTATAAAAAAATAATTTTGGGACATAATTTATACAATTAGATTCCTTAATGAGTCTATTTTTATAAGAAACAAATGATAACATCATTTGAATTTTGTTAGTGAAGAGTGGTCAGAATTGTCAAATAGAAAAACAGGGGAGACTTTAATGAATAAACTGTACGAATTGGCTAAACCAAAAATTCTGAAAATTTTATGGTAAGAAGAAATGCCAGTCTAGTTTCAGGTAAAATTAATGGATCTTAATTTGGAATTTTGTAGCTCAAGATATAAATAATTTAGTGATTATGACTCAAATAGACAGCTTTGAATATATATAAGTTAATAGTGAAATTATAGATAATGCTACTTATAAGCATATTATATAAATTAAGGATGTGGAATGGAGAGGAGGAGGAGGAAAATATGTATGAATATTCAGCTAGCATAGCTAATTTGCATGTTTTAGGCTCAGGGACTAAATTGAATAAAAGTAAAACTTTATGGGCAATTTTGTAAAAATGTTAGAAATGACCAATTTGCATGAAGTGGATTATTTTATTATTTAAAATTGTAAAATTTAAATAAATTATTTATTTAGTTCAAGATCGGGGAAAAACATGTTTTAATGATTAAATTGAAAAGTGTTGAAATTATGAAAAATTCTGATATTTTATAGAATACATGGGTTGTTATCAATTTGTCTGAGAATAATGGCTGGAAATAAGGATTAAATTGCAAGAATTTTATTTTTAAATGTATGAAATATCGATATAATGAATTACCTGATTTATGTTTATGAAGAAATGGCAAGAGAATGATATTTATCATGATATGTCAATATATGATTACCTTTGATACGTTGATACAAGGAAATTAAGTATATTGAGACGAGTAATAAATTTAAGTAAAACATGTCGGGAAAAATAAGTATGTTTAAGGGACAATATGATTGATTTTAATTGGTTCCAAATATGAACGTTAGATGAAATAAAATATCTAATAAATAAATCGGTAACTCCGGTAATGCTCTGTAACTCTATTCTGGTGACAGATTCGGGTTAGGGGCGTTACAGCCGGGACCTATTTATCTGCAAGGTAAAGTAAGGGGGTGAGCTTGAACAAGCTCAGTGAGTACACATGCATACAACACAAATATATATGTACACACGAGACATGTTAGGATTTAAACATATTCTAACAATTCACATAGAACATAATTTTCATACTCAACATAGTGATATATTGGCAATTCGTGAACATGAAACATAGTCAAATTATATACTCATTGGATAAATAGATCTCTGAAATACACCACATAACTCATAAAATCGTATGCTATCTCCATGTAAGTGTAGCACGTATGCTCACACTCTCCAAGCACACCACGCTATTTACGATGAATGGAGTTATGCTCGACATTCCCTTATCTCTCCAACGCTATTTTCGAGCCACAATGCCCATCGTAATAAAAAAAGGGTGAGTACTTACAATTTTATGGTATGCCAACTATATCCAATGGTTTCATAAAGTCACAATGCCAACATATCTCTTTTAACACATTCATAATATTCAGTATAATAGGGTTCTGAATTAAGAAAAGCTCGCACAATATAACACAGTTCGTAATAGAGCATGGTTTGCAAATAATATAACTTCCATGCAACATATATTGCAGCCATAATCACAGTTCACATATCATTCATGACTTAGCTCACATAAATCATTGTTCGCATATTTTACTTAGCATAGGGCCTGCTATAGCTTAGTTTACATACAATACAACTCAAAAATCTACAATACACAGTTTGGCAAATTAATACAGTTTGTCATAATAATATAATTCACCAAGTTAACATGCTTCACAATATAATATAATACACAAATATAATTGGCTCGCACAAGAGTAAAGCTTGCACTTAGCATTTCACGATAATATAATTTTGCACTAATCAAAACTCATAATATCATAAATCTCATAATTCATTTACGGGTTCGTGCATACATAAATGCACATTATCAATAAAATTCACATATTATAAAAATCTAGATTATAATATTTATTTTTATATTCGTTCGCAAGCATTACATAACCATATATGAATATATATTACATATATATACATACCTATACCTTTGTCACATCAAATTTTATCATACATTTAAAAGTTCCATAAATTTATATATTATACAAAACCATACCCGTAATTATATATATTATATAATAAGACCCATGCATCTATGTACATAGTAAGACCCACTCATATAATATAATTTATGTATAACAACCCACGGATATATACATATATAACACCAAAATCCATTAATATATATGCTATATATAAAATAAAGCACATGTACATATATGATAAGTTTATACATTTTGCATTATTAAAATTGCACCATGTATATACTTAACGATTCAACCAAAATTGCAAGGATTTACACAAGAAAGAAGTCAAGGTTCACATACCATAAGTGGGGTTCGCAAGCCACACTTCGACTCTCTAGATTTCGCAATTCATGCTAAAACACGACATACAAATGCACTCACCTATAGCTCACCACGGTTCGTCGAATTAGACAACTTTTCACTTGCCTTTATCTTGGTTTGTTGAGGCTCCACCAACATTTTCAGCTTCGCACAAGAATATACATATTACTAAGCTTTAAAAAACAATCTAGCTTACTCTCTTTATGTTCATACAACGGCTCTCTACTCACTCATATTTATTCGGCTTATTTCATACAATTTATTTCGCTTAATTTATTCTTTTTACCTTAATTAAATCCTTTATTTCTACCTCCCAACCCCCTAACTTGTGCCTAATTATAGATCTAGATCTCTAACTTTGCTCAATTTCTTTAATTAATATTTTTCTAGAAAAACATTGTTCATCCTCATTCTCAAAAGAAAACCATTTAATTCATGCAATTACTTAAAGATTTTGTTAAATTGAATTTGTAAACCACTTAATCTCGTCAAAATATACTTAAAATCATTTTAAAAACATCTTTTAGCTCTTTATTATGAGATTCACTATTTTTATGCAGAAGATAACTTTAAAACCATGGAACTTTAATTTTCTTGCTTAGATATATGAAAATTCAAATTTAAAACACCTAATAAAAATTTAATACATAAGGAAATAATAGATTTACCTTTAATTTGAAAACCTCCACGAATTTGTACAAATTGAGCAAAAACCAGATAAGTTTAGATGAGAAATTAGAGAAGAAAGAGTGATTTTCTTGTAAAATTGAAATAATAAAGAGTGTTTGGATGACAAGAAAATATAAGAGATGTATAAATTTTTGAGATAAAATTCTCCAATTTAGATCTAACAAAATTTAAAAATGAAAAAGAAATGGAGAGAGCTTGTATGACAAGTGGCTTTTATAACCAACCAAATTGTTTTTTAAAATTGAGCTATTTGCCCTCTAAATCTTCTCCTATTTCTCCCTTATTCTAATAGCTCCATTTTTAACTAGTAGCCTTAATTTACACATTTAACTTCTACTTTAACTCTATTCCAAATTAGTTATTATTATTATTATTATTATTTTTACTAATGCCCCGATTATTAATACTATAGTTATTTAATTAAATTATTATTATTATTAACTAATTATTTATTTTATCCTATTTTAATTCCTATGAAACAAAATTCAATTTTTCTCTCAACCCATAATCTAAAGTCCAATTCTACTAACCTAATTTTCGTGATGTGACATTGTAGGTAAAGGAACAAGTACCATGTTTGATTTTTGATAAGAGCATTAAACTCTTGTTGAGCAGCCTTGGTTCACTTCTTACTAGTAAATGCTTCTTCAATGATTAAAGGTTCTTGCTCACTCAGTCGTATTAAAAATACCTTGGGTTTAAAAATCACATTCTTGGATCTAGTCTGCATTAGATATATAAGTGTTGACACGGACATGTAGAGAGGGTGAACTAGTTAATGGAACTGTTGCAGGTGAATCAACCACTGAAATCTTAGTTGCACCTCTAGGTTTATCGACAACAGGTTGCTCCAAAAACACATCAGGAGGAGGAACACTAGGAGAAGCTGAAAGAGACCTGTGAGGACAGTCCTGCAGTTGATCCTAACATAATAGATAGCACATGCTTGCAGCTAACCCTAAGTCATCAAAATAGCCCTTACAAAAACTAGAAGAATGACCATCTAATCCAATGTGTGAGGGAGACAATAGTGGAACACAAGACTTCTGATGCAGAAAAGCATAATTACTGTTTGAAGTAGAGCATATTCTTAACTTGATAATAGGAGCAAAGGGAAAAAGATTTTCATAAAAAATCACATGCCTTGACATAAATATCTTGCCAGTTTCATTAAGGCACTTCTAGCCTTTATGAATTAGACTGTAACCAATAAGAACACAAGGTTTGGACCTATATTGCAGCTTGTATTTGTTGTATAGTCTGAGGTAAGGGTAGCAATTGCATACAAAAACTCTTAGTTGCATGTAATCTGGTGGACCTTGTACAACTTCTCATAGGGGGCCTTTCTTTAGATCACGATAGTAGGAAACTTGTTGAAGAGGTAAGCATCACTGAAGAATGCATGTGACCACAAATGCATAGGTAAAGAGGCTTGTGCTAGAAAGGTAAGACCAATCTTTACAACATGTATGTGTTTCCTCTCTACCAAGCCATTCTTTTCTGAGGTGTGAAGACAAGATAACCGATGTTAAATACCCAACTAAGAGAGAGCTTGTTGGAAAGACCTAAACTCTGAAAATCTTTAATCTTACAGCCAAATTGAACTTCAATAAGTTTTTAAAACTGTAGAAATTTGTCAATGGCCTTTGATTTGCTCTTCAACAAATAAAGCCAAGTGTATCATATACACCCTTCTGAAGACATATAATAGAAACACCCTTCTGAAGACATAGGGGTAGGTCCCTACAAGTCAGAAACAATAAGCTCAAAAGGAGAAGAATACACAGTTTTGGAATCAGAAAAGGGAAGTTTATGCGACTTCCCAAGTTGACAAGTTAAACAAACATTATGCAACTTGGATTCATTTGAAGCAACATTACAACATTACAATTTAATCCTACCAAGCATACTAGAGAGTGCAAGAATCCCACCTCTTTCAAGTGTTGTTCAATAATACACGGTGCCTTTGCACTTAAATTATGTGTATATGTCTCGATAATTCAATCTTTGTTATGATTATATAAACATAAAAAAAATTTAAAATAATAGTAACAACTGAATAATTATATTAATTAAAATAAAAAATATAAAAATATTTTCTTATCATTTGTAATTGGACTGCGAAATAAAATGTGTTTGTGATACAAACGAATTAGAGACATTGACATTATTAAAATTATAAAATAAAATAAAATCAATGAAATTATAAAATAGAAAATTGAGAGAAGAAGAATTTGAGAGAAATTGAATGAAAAAATTGAGAATAAAATAGTTGAAAGAATTAAGAGAATAGATGAATAGGATTGAGAAAATTAAAAGAATTGAGAAAATAAGATTAAATGAAAAAAAAAATAAGAAGGGCATATATAGGAAAAAAATTACCACTAGAGAAAAAAAAAAGTTGTTGTTGGTCCCAATAGTTAGAAAATGAACGGTTGTGATTTTCTAACCATCGAAAATCCAACGATTTACAATAATTTTCTTTTTTTTAATGGTAAAAACTCCCCTTGTAGGACACATTTTCAACTGACTTGGCCGGAGAGAGGGTGAAAGTTTTTGCTTTTTCTCTCAAAAAAATAATCTATTTCTCTACTTTTTTTTAAAAATTGGCCTAAAATCGTAAATTTTTTTTTTTGAAATCAACATATTCACCAAATTTTGTTGAAAAAAAGAGATCTTAAAGCTCCAAAATAAAAAGCTCAAGAAATGACAACTTGTTGTTCCAATAGGGTCGGAAGCGTGTAAATTATTGTACTAAAAAATCACACAAAGTTCAATTCCCAGGAAAGAGAGGTGGATCACATGGATCTCTTAAATACCAAGTCTTTCCTTAGACAGAATATCCCTTCTATAGTAATTTAATAGCACAATTAAATACTACTATTATACCCTCAAATATTGAAAGAAAAATAGGACAAGAAAGAACACAAGAGTTTTAACGAGGTTCGGTAAATTATACCTACGTCCTCGGGCACTAACACCAGATGATAACTTTACTATCTTCAAAGTATTACAAACAAATAGAATTCCTTAAGAATTCTCAAATGGGAGAAGAGAGAAAACTAAGAGAGAAAGATTGGTTGGGATGGTTGAAATGAAAAATGAAAAGGCCTATTTATAGTTGAAGTTCAGGGACTAACTTGCAAATGGCCTAAAAAATTAGGGACCAAAATTGCAATTATCCCATTCAACTTTTCAACATTCGGTGCAACTTGCTCAACCTTTTTAACAAGTTGCTTCCTACCTTTGTTGACCTTTCAACACTTGTAACACTATACATGATCTTCGATGATACAAAATGTTCATAAGTTCCAAAACAGGTTAGATACAACCTAGAAAATGCCTTTCAAATTCCGAAACTCCACTATAATGTTTTTAATCCATAAATTTCAACGTCTTAACACCTCCCTCCTCAACCCATAAATCACAGCCCCAAACCCAATCGAGAATAACCAAAGATTCTGCAAGAGAAATAGAGAAGAATAAGAAGGAAATAAAAAAAAAAAGAGAGGAGAAGAACAATGAAGAGAGGAAAAGAGAGAACATAACTCATTTGGATTTGACCGGTCTAAGGGGTTTGAGATGTCTATTTGACAATCCTAATAGTGAAAAGCTTCCTTGGATGGAGAAGAACATCATATCGAAAAATGGGATCGATCTAACGGTGGACAACGGTGGATTAAATTTCTTTTTCTTCAAACGTTTGTTGGATTTTTTTTGAAGGTTTTGGTTTGAGTTTGAGGAAATTTAATGCGAGAAAAGTGAATAGAGGACAAGGAGCATCACTTTAGTGGCTTTCTATTGGCGGAGGTTGAATGGCGTCAGTGGTAGTTTAGAGGAGCGACGGGTAAGGTTGGGAGAAGAGAAAAGAAAAGAAAGAAGAGAGAAAAGAGGGAAAAGGAGAAAGAAATAAAGAAAAAATAAAGAAGGAAAGAAAACTTAAAAGAAAAGAAAGAATAAAAATTAATTAATTAATTATAAATTAAATGTTTTTAAAAAAAATGGTATTATTTTTAATACTTTATTTTTATTTTCTATTTAGAAGAAAATAAATCATGAAAATAATAAAAAAAATCATTTTTAATTTTTTTTAAAAAAATTTTAGGCTAAGAGTGTAAAAAGCCCTCAAACTTTAAAAAAACAATTAAACTCTATTTTTTGTTTACACTTAATTGAGTACTTAAACTTTCAAAATGCATAAAAAAAACTACTAAATTTTTTCAAAAAAACAATTAAGCCCAAATTTTTTTTTATACTCAATTGAATACTTGAACTACTAAAATCAAAAAAGGTCATTTGGCTGTTAACTTTAACAATAAGTTAACAATTGATTGTTAAAGTTAATTGCCCTTAATTTTTTCTAATTAAAGTCACCACATGTCATAACCACAGAGTGACATGTGAAAAAATGATAAAAATAAAAATCAATAAAATTTATAAAAATTATTAAATTTTAATAAAAATATTAAAAAAATAGAAATTTTTTTTATGAAAATCGTAAAAATTTATAAAAATAGTAAAAAATTATAAAATATATAGAAATATAGAAAAAGTTATAAAATTTTATGAAGTCATAAGAAAATTATAAAAAATGTAAATAAATATAAAATTCGTAAAAAAATTATAATAAATATCGTACCAAAAGAAGTATTTTATAATTTTTCTATAACTTTTATTAATTTTTACTTTTTATCATTTTTCTCCACATGTCACGCTATGTTGCGACACGTGATGACTTTAACTTTAACAGTTAAAATTAATGGTTAAAGGGTCTTTTTGATGCATTTTACTTATTTTATAAATTTTATAAAATTTGACAATTCTTTATATTTTTAATTATTTTTTATGCTTTTTTTTATAATTTTTAATAAATTTTTTATATTTGTTAAAACTTAATAATTTTTATAATTTTTATTGATTTTTATTTTTATAATTTTTTTACCACATGTCACACCATGATTGTGGTACAGGGTGGCTTTAACTAAAAAAAAAATAGGCGCAATTAACTTTAACGATCAACTGTTAAAATTAATGGTCAAAGGGCCTTTTTAATGCATTTTGACAGTTCAAGTACCCAATTGAGTGCCAAAAAAAAAAAGCAAGGGTTTAATTTTTTCTGAAAAAGTTTGAGTACCTTTTTTATGCATTTTAAAAGTTGAAGTATCCAATTGAGTGTAAAAAAAAAGCAAGGACTTAATTACATTTTTTAAAAAGTTTGAAAGCTTTTTACACCTTTAAAGCCAAAAATTTATAATATTTTTTTTTTATTTTTACAAATATTTTAATATATTTTCCTATATTTTTTGGATGGTGATTTGATGAAAAAGCTAAAGTTTAAAAGTTAAAAAGAAGGAAAATTAAATAAAAGGTTAAAACAAATTTTTTATAAAGTTGAAAAGTAAAATAAATTATTATGGTAAATTTTTTCGCACCGTTTTTGTTCTTTTATATTAAATATCATTGTTGAAATTGTGCGAAATATGTTGAAGATTTGCAAAATTAAGTTTAGTGAATGTGTAATTGAAGCTAGATTGAATAAATAAAGGGAGATGAGCGCGAGCCAACGAATGCGAGTTTGCATGAAAAGAAAACAGAGGTCTGACAAACTATGGGAAATGTTCAATGCCTCACAACAACAATTCCTCTCCCACTCACTTCTCACCACCAACCAGCCTCACGGCCCTCTGAAGATGGCTATAATGGAGATCGAACAAGCCTTAGGTTGGAGAGATCAATCTTCAAATCCCCAAGGGAAGTTTCAGGCCACTTCAACACGAGAAAACTCCCAGGGCTGTCTCCACCCGAACATCTTGAGAAGGATTCCAGCTTTGATTCATCCGGCACCAGTGACCTACATTTCTCAATCGATCAAGAAAAACCTGTCTCCCAATTTGGCTCAATCGTATCTCAATTTACCAGCTAGAAGCTCAACCTTTCGAGATTCATGCTCCAGAATACAAGTTTCTGATCTTTCGAGTTGTCGTCAGCGAGGGGTTGCATTGCCTTCGTTTTCTATTCAGCCACCTCTTGACTCGGGAAAACCAGCTTCTAATTTACAAGATGATACTTTAGCCAATTCGGATGGAGATGGATGATTTTCCGGATAGTCTTGATCGTGCTAGAGTTATCCATACTAACCATTCTATGTCTATCTTTGGAATTATTGTGGTGCAAGGCATCACAACTTTATTACTGATAAAGACTTGGTCAAAATTCATCATCCTAAAATCCTTGTCATTACCGAGACTAAAGCAAAAGGAACTGATGTTCCCCGTATCATCAACAAAATGCCTTTTAATGCTTAGGAAGACATACTGTTATTGACAATAAGGGAGGTATGTGGATTATGTGGAACTCAAACCGCATTACCATCGACATTATCTTTAACACTGAACAAGAAATCCATGCAACTGTGAAGGTACTCTCTTCAAATACTTGCTGGTTTTTCTTTGCTATTTACATGAACGTACTATTTTGTGGGATAATCTTATTTATGTTGCTAATTCTTATAATCTTCCCTAACTTCTTGTGGGTGATTTTAGTGAAGCTATTTCTGTTCATGGTAAAAGAGGTGGGCTCCAAGTTAACTCTAATAGGTTATCTTTATTTCATAATTTTCTGAACTCTTGTAACCTTATTGATTTGGGTTTTACAGGTCCTTGTTCTACTTGTCGAACATAAGAGATGGTACTAATCTCATTCAAGAAAGATTTGATCTTGCTCTTGCAAATCCTCAAATGGAAACTTTGGTACTCATTCTGATCACTGCCATATTCTCCTCATTCTTGAAATGTCCGATCCCCATTTTGGACAAAAATCCAGCTGATATGGTTCAACCATCCGGACTTTACAAATCTTATCCTTAATAGTTGGAATAATTTCAATAGCTCCTATCATCACTCAATCCTCTAAAGCTCACTTGCTCTTAAAGAATCGAATAAAGCTGTCTTTGGTAACGTTTTCGCCCGGAAAAGGCGTCTCTGAGCTAGGTTTATGGTATTCAAAGAGAGCTTACAATTCAGTCTAATGATTTCCTCCTTAACCTTTCCATTGAATTTAATGAATTACTTTGGGCAATGGAATCTAGAGTTGGCTGGATTTTTTAAGGTGAACGAAATACTAAATTCTTTCACATGGAAGTCAAATTGGATTTATGGTCTCTCCGACAACATGGGTAATGTTAATTCCGACCCTCACAGAATTGCTAGCTTAATCAACTTTCATTTTGCTAGTATTTTCTCTACTGAACGGACATTTTCAGACTCTCATCTCTTGCCGCCTCCTATGAACCGACCTTCACTTTCCCTTAAGGATTGTAACCTCCATTGTCGCCCTCTTTCTCCCTTGGAAATTAGGACAGCTCTTTGCTCATTCAAACCATAGGCTTGATGGTCTTCACCCCTTCTTTTTCCAAAGATGTTGTATATCATTCAAAATTTTGAACTTGGTCGTATGCGGGAGCTAAATGACACCCTTACTATCCTTATCCCTAAATGACTTGGTGCCTCCTCAATTAATCAATTCAGGCCTGTAAGTCTTTGTAATACTTGGTACAAGCATGTCACAAAAATCTATTCTTAGGCCACGTCCTTTTATTGATAAGCTTATTAAGCGAGTTTTATCTTCGAACAATTTACTTTCGATAATGTCATTACTATTTAATAAATATTTGTAATTTATGCATAATATAGAGATTAATAGGAAATAATGTGAACTAAAAATTATATATTTAAATATATATACTCTTCAAAAATTTAAAATTTAATCCTTTTTATTTTAATTTTATCACACTGAATCCTTATACAATTTTTTTTAAAAATGACGGTGGAATGGATAACTCTATCAAAATTTGTAGTTAATATTATTGATATTGCATTTATATATATATAAAAACAATAACTTTCTTTTAGCTTTCAATATTTTTAATTTTATCTTTCCTTTTTAAAAGTGAATAAAATTTTTTAAAAAAATCAAAACAATTTAAAAGCTTTTCGACTTTTATTTTCCAACAATAATGAAAAAAAATTAAAACTCTCTAACACTCAAAAAAAATTTTAAAAATTCATTTGTGAAATTAAATTTTTTTTTTTAAAATTCTCCAAAAGAGGTTATTATAAGTCAGAAGAAAATTATAAAAGAGATAAGCCCAATGTATCCCTCCCAAAAAAAGACAAATTTATTAAATCTTTTTAGACAATTACAATCAATATAATCCAAATAACTATAACTCTAATCTATCATTGCAACACACAATTAGATTGATAATTTAATACATTCATATCAAATCTAAAATAAATCTAAATAAAACTGAAATTTAAACCAAAATAAATTAATTATATTTTACAGATAATATAAATTAGTTAAAAAAATATCACAAGTTTTTATACTCTTTGTAAATTTAGAATTTAATCCCTATATTTTTATTTCTAGGAATTTAGTCTCCCTACATTTTAGATTTCAAAATTCAAGTCCAATTTTTAACACTGTTAAGATTATTTTGTTAAATTTAGGTTCATTACAATGTCATTTTTTTAGTTATATTGCTACCAAATGGATATATATAATTTCAAAATGTCACAACAATAAATTTAACAAAAAAAATAATATTGTTAACAATTAGAATTGTAATACCCCAAACCCAGTCTAGACGTTATTGCCAGGGGAAGCTACCATGATACTCTTTGTAAAATAAAAAATTATTTAGACTTGAAGAAACAACGCCAAATTGTAATAAAAGAATTTCGTTTTATTTTTAATGAAAATATCCTTTTTATTTTGTTTGTTAATTTTCATTATTTAAACTTATACTTTCAAAATGCATTTAACTGTAGCGGAAAACTTAGATAAATTCAGTTTGGAAAGCATGAGTCGTATTTTTAAAATCCCAAGTTTTGTCGATAGTGAACAATAAACAATTGTTCAAAACCAAACAGTCCCAAAAATTTAAAACAGTCCCCAAAATGCCCGAAATAATCCAACAAAACCAAAACAGTATAACCAATTTTAAATAAGATAAATATAAAAAAGATGTTTAACTGAGCTCCCGTTGCATCAACCCGCCTAGGTTTGAGGATTAAACAAACAGAGAATGAGCTTCGAAGCTCAATGTGTAACATCTCATAAAATCAACAAAAATCATTTCACTCATATCTCAAAAACAAAAACAATGTCAGAACATATCAGATGCATATTTACAATCCTGCCCCCATCCGCTACACATTATCTCTGACCATCCCAACACACCAAATAGGAAATTAAATACCCATCTAGCCCTACACACTGCTTAGTGTCGGTATAAGACTTTTCAAAATATTTGCAGCTTAGCTACCATATCATTAGGTGATTCATTGCCCATTACAGAGATATGTGTGGCTGAGCCACTAGACACGACAAATGTATAACTACCCACACTTCCTCCATATACACAAATCCCACCCTAATGCATATACAAAACTTAACAGATATCAGAATATACATGTCATACATGCTCTCATAACAGATCCAAATCGTGCTTACAGATAATAGGTTAATTTTATCTTATAACATGCAATGTGATATTCTTGCATACAAATGTCTTATTTAACAGTTATAGAACATCAGAGATCATAGTTTACAATCTTATTTGTACCAAACAAACCCTATGGAAGGTCCACATTCGACTAGCATGACGAACAAGGTCCTAAGGACACATTTCAGAATTTGAGCCCACACGCCCATGTGTTTCACACGGTCCAGCACACAGCCTGTCACCTGGCCGTGTGATGTCAACAGTCCCCAATTTCAGTTTTCATCGTTCACTATTTTCTCATGTTTTCGTTTCACACCTTATGTAACAGCCCGTTTTTTAGTAGTGTCGAAATAGTGGTTTCAGGCTACAAATCTGACGCGTAAGTCCGTAAATATTATTATTTAATATTTACGAATAATATATGGGTTGATAATAAAATTTGATTTAATAATTTTTGGTTAAATGGAAGAACAAATAGGTTCAAGTGGTTTGGCCCTAAGGTCAAGTGGTTTTAGAAAATGAGGTATCAGGGCCTCGTTTTTATAAACAGAGCCGTAAATATTTTTATAAATATTTACGGAATGTTATTAAGGTTGTATTAAAGTTTCTTTAAGAAATTTTAATGTTTAGATAGTTAATTAAGCAAAAAGGACTAAATCATACTAGTAGAAAAAGTCAATCGCTATTAATTTAAAGGTGTTAATTGATTAAAGAAACATAATTGGATGACCTTAATGGATAAATTACCCATTTTTAAGATGGTGGACGGTTAAATCTTTAAATTCTTTTAAATTTATATGTTTATATGTTATTTTTATTATTAAAATAAAGAAAAGATTAAAAATATGAAAACATAATGTTTCTTCTCCATTTTTGCTTTGTTCTTCACTGAACCTCCATGGAAGCATATTCAAGGTTCGTCTATGCTTAAATCCTTGCATGGTAAGCTCTTTTTCACCCGTTTCTAATAATTTTTATGTTTTTGAGATCGTTACAACTAGGTCTAGCTAACCCGTGCCTTCGTTTTTGAAACTGTTAAAGATTTTGAATGTTTCCATTGATGAATATTTGTGAATTTAGATGTTAAATGATGAATTTTAAATGTTGGTTAGTATTTAAAAGTATTTTTGTTAAATGTTTTCTGATGAATTTGCTGATTAGGGACTAAATTGTTGAAATAGTAATAGTTCAAGGACTTGATGTGAAATTGTTGCAAAAATGGGCTGAAATGGATGCTATAAATAGTTTGTTGGCATGGATTTGCAATAAAAATGGTTAATTTGCATGTTTTAGGCTCAGGGGCTAAATTGTATAAAAGTAAAATGTTAGGGGCAATTTTATAAAAATGTCAAAAATGACTAAATTGCATAAAATAAATTGTTTTACTATCTAAATTAATGAAATTGAATGAAATTATTAGTTTAGATCAAGGTCGAGTGGAAAATCGAGGAGAATGGAAAATTACCAAATAGCCCTTGTACTTTGACATTTCTACAAATTTAGCCAGGTAAGTTCGTATGATTTAAAATATAACATTTATATGAATTTTTGAATAATTTAGATGGTCACATGATATATTTAATTTTTGTCGATGAAAGAATATTTGTGAAATGTTATTGAATTTGATGTTTGGATAGGTTTGAGCGTGAGATAAAGTACAATCGAGATATAGTGTGTTATGGGGATTGGAGTGGAGATGGTTATGGAGTTATGTATATTTACTCCCCGAGTAAACTGATGTTCAGTATTTGTTGCGAACTCTCGTTTTATACTCTATATTTGACGTGTTTCGTTTGGATTAGCTCTTATGAGCATTGATGTGTTACGGTTGGATTAACTCTTATAAGCATTGGCATGATACGGTTGAATTGGCTATTATAAGTATCTGGTGTGTTTGGGTGGTTTGTCGGTGTACTGTTATTCGTAAGTCGTTCATCTAATTGTAAATCTCAGTAAGGTAACTTGTTTAGTGATTTTGATAGATTTGTCATATATTTGAGTTTGAATTGAATGTTTCAATTCACCTGATGATATTATGGATGATAGGAACACATATGGTTAATTTTATGTTTATACTTTGTACTATGCAAATGAGATGAGTAAGAAAAGGAATGGAACGGTAAGTGATTTAATGGAAATGTTCATAACTATAAGAAAAGGGTGATGCTTATGTAATGTATCCTGTGAAAGTTATTTATGTTATAATTGAGCTTATATGATTGTTAATGAATCTATTAACATGTGAGTTTGATTATTTTTGAATAGGTTTATATTAAACTCTTGGTATTAGAAATGTTAAGTAAGCAAATGGAATAGAACATGATTGTATGGTAACAATGATGAATTAAATGTTATGTTTATATATATATATGGATGACTTATTGTCAAATATGTATAAGTTAAGGTATATGTGTGTTTGAGATGAATTCCTATATATTAATCCTATGGCATTGGTATAGGTTTATAATTACCCCATAAAGTTTCATTATTAAAATGAAATGTTATGTTTAAAGTTTATATGAGCTTGTAAGCATTCATTGCTTACATATTTATTTTTATTTACTTTATAGATTATCAGAAGCTTGATCAGTTTGAAAACTCGTCGGAGATCTATCACACTATCCAGTGATTATATTGGTAGATTTTGATGTTTTGATCAAGGTTATAATGGCATGTATATGTGGACTTGTGGTTTATATTAATTGATGAGTTTGACATGTATATGTTATTTTGGTTGATGTAACATTGGTACTTTTGACGCCTTGCTGATGTGTGTTTATTTTGACAATGTGTTAATGCATGTTTGAATGGCTAAAATGGTAGGTGATAAATTTACCTCAACATGGTCAAGTTATGGCATGCTTTGGAAAGGTTTTGAATAGATGTGCATGATTGAAATATGGTTTATACATATGATTGGTTGATGAATGGATAAATATGCACATGTTTTGATAGGTTTGATGAATTGTAATTGAGGTGCCTTTTGCCATATTGGTTGTATTGACATTTGGTATAATGATTTGGTTATTTTATGCATGATTTGGGTATGTTTTAAGGCCTTGTGTATATGTGCAAGTGGCTTGTAGGTTCATGTTTTAAAGGGTGAGAGAAATGACTTGATTTTGGCCATTTTCTTGTCTACACAGCTTAAGACACGGGCGTGTGTCTCAGCTGTGTATAACACATGGCCATGTGACACGGCTGTGTGTCCCCTGTAAGTTTTAAAGGTTGCTATTTCGAAGGTTTCACGACCTAGCACACGGGCGTTTGGCTCAGCCGTGTGAACCAAGTTAGAGAGTTACATGGGCATGGACACATGCTGAGACACGATCGTGTGTCTCTATTTCAATTATTACACAATCTGAGTAACACTGCTTGGCCACAGAGCCGTGTGACCCATGCAGTCCAATTTTTCTAACTTTTTTCTTAATGTTTCAAATGTTTTCGATTTAGTCCTGAATTGTTTCTAAAGCATTTCTAGGGTCTTGATGGCTCGATTAAGGGACGGTATACATGTGTATGAATGGACTTTGCTATGTTTAATGGAATAATTGGAAATGTATGTTTGTAATAGCCCAATTTTGGGCCTAACCAGAACAATGGTTTCGAAACCACAAATCCGAGGTCAAGAAATGATTTTTAATATTTTTTATGTGTTATAGCATAATTATATGAGTGCATGAAATTTTTAGACAATTAAATTTAGCGATTGAAGCTTAATTTTGAAAAAGGACTAAATCGCATAAAGGGAAAAAGTTGTGATTTACTAGCAAATGGCGTTAGATGGCCATGGATTATAAAGTAAGGATATTTAATGTGCAAATAGGCCAATATTTAAGGCATATCCGGCCATTGAGACAGAGAAAGTAAAAAAAAAGAAAATCAAGAGTTGTTGGCATTAGGTGATGTATTTGACTAAATAAATAAAATAAAAAGAAAAATATTGTCATCTTTTTACTCTTCCTTCTTCCACTAATTTTTCCTCCAAGAAATAGCCATGGGATCTTGAAACTTTCAGCCACTTATTCCTCTCTCAAGTAAGTGATTTAGATGGTTATTTTTTATGATTTTGGTACTTTTGGAACCCTTGTAGCATGAGCTACCTATTGAGAGGACTATTTTGCAAAATGGTTGAAAGCTTAGAGATTCACCATGAGATAATTTATGATATTTTCTGAAATTTTAAGGAAGAAAATGAATCTTAGTTGTTTAATAAACAACTTTTGTGAAGTGATGTTCATGAAAAACACCTAAAAATGACTAGTTTGTAGTAATTGTAAATAGATAGTAATGTTGTGAAATAATGGAAATTTTGGGTTGATATAAGAGTAAAAAGGGTTCGGCTAGGCTTAAGACATGAATAAATTTGATAAAAATCG
The DNA here is from genome assembly GCF_007990345.1 of Gossypium hirsutum. Lineage (NCBI taxonomy): Eukaryota > Viridiplantae > Streptophyta > Magnoliopsida > Malvales > Malvaceae > Gossypium > Gossypium hirsutum. Next base: position 19,148,833 of record NC_053426.1, on the reverse strand, counting down.
ATTTTCGAGCCTAGGGGTAAAATGGTCATTTTGTGAAAGTCTAGGGGCAAAATGGTCATTTTTCAAAAATGTGAATTTTTGATTGTCTAAATTTATTTAGTGACTAAATGATTGGATTTTTATTATTTTAGATCAAGAATTATAAAATCCGAACCTAGACCGGAAAAAGACCAAGCAAGTAGATTAAATCGACTAGTCACCTACGTTTTGTAATCTGAGGTAAGTTGCGTGTAAATATTTCAACTATATTGCGTTTATGCACTAATAAATTTATATAACATGAAATGTTCAATTGTGATTGTGGAATTTCATGATGAGAATGATATAGTGAAATCCTAGTAGAATCGTAGGAATAGATTGAAAATTTCGTGTCGTAATACTAGGGTTATTCGAGAGCTAGTGTAAGACCATGTATGGGACATGACATCGGCTATGAGGTGTGTCAGTGTAAGACCATGTCTGGGACATGACATCGGCACAGATGGACGAGATTCAGTGTAAGACCATGTTTGGGACATGGCATCGACCTCGACATACAAGAGCTAGTGTAAGACCATGTCTGGGACATTGCATTGACTTTGATACGTGAGCTAGTGTAAGACCATATCTGGGACATGACATCGGCTTCCTACCCTACGTACGAGGCTTATCAGATATCTTTTAATATTCTAATGGTTCAACGGAAAATCGAAAGTTATGTTGAGAATGATAAATGTTATGACCATGTTGTGAGTGTATAGGTACCTAAACGATATTTATGAGGATTGAGCTCGAATTGTACTGTGTAAATTTATATAGGTGAAAATGAGTAAGTTATGCCTGTGCATATTTTTGAATATGTGCAAATGATGATATGTTGTGAGTAAATTATCGCATGGTAATTAGTAGTAAATTATTTATATGCAACTTACTAAGCTTTGTGCTTACTCTATTTCCTTTCCATTTTCTTATAGTGCCATCTAAATAGCTCGTGGATCAAAGAACATTGGAGACATCGCTCACACTATCCATTGAAGCACTTGGTATATTTAGTTTTAACATTTTGAATATGGCATGTATAGGACATAATTATTTTAATTAAGTGTCATATTGCTTTGGAGCCAAATGTGTTGGCTTGCCTTAGAATTTGACTCATTCTGTATAAGGCCATGAATGCTGGCTAATATTGAAAGTTGGTATATGATTATAAAAAGGTCTTTCATGAATGTGAAATTGTTGATGTGGTTGAACATGTGAATTTCAGTGCATGGATAGCAAAGTGCATAAATTGGTTGCTTAGTATATGTGAAATGTGTATAGGCTATAGTTGTGGTTGTTTGGTTGGGAAATCATGTTATGTTGGACTTTGGTATGATGGATGGTGTTAGATTGTGTTTCAGGGTGGCAAAAAGGCTTGGTAGATAGCCTTATATCATCCACACGGGTAGACACACGGTTTACCCTATGGGTGTGTGGCTCGACCGTGTGTCCCCTGCACCTTAAAATTTCAAGTCGGTATGCATGGTAGTAAACACATGGGTAGAGACACAGCCGTGTGGAGGACACGACCTCTAGGCACGAGCGTGTGCCTTGGCCGTGTGCCCTTAAATGATTGCTGATGTCAAAAATAGAATGTCAAAGTTTTTAGACACGGGCTAAGACACGGGTGTGTCATGGCTGTGTGAGGGACACGGGCCATGGACACGGGCATGCGCCAGGCCGTGTGAAAACCCCTGTAGGTTCAAATTAGGAAATAAATTCGCACGGGCTAGAGACACGAGCGTGTCCCGATATGTTCAGGCTGTGTGAGCCACACTGGCCTTCAACATGGCCATGTTAATGAGACACACGGGTGAGTTGCCCATCCACACGGGCGTGTGCCCCTATCAGCTTGAATTTTTATAAAGTTTTCTAGAGTGTACAGATTCATCCTGAATCAAATCCAAAGTGTGTTTGGGGCCTTGTAGGCCCATAGTAGGGGCATTAAGGTATTGTTAGGAGTTTTAAATTGGAACGAAATTTCATAACTAGGAAATGTATGTTTGCGAATGTTTAAGTCTGGTAACACCTCGCATCCTGTTTCGGTGTCGAACTTGGGTAAGGGGTGTTACAATATTTTTATGTTATGGTTTTGCTATAATACTCTGTAACCCTATTTCGGCGACGGATACGAATTAGGGGTGTTACACCTTAGCTGTTCCTGATGTGAATCCACTCACAAAACTTCCAGAACCTAAAAACGTTAGTTAACCCACTAAATTAGCAATGGTTTCGCAATTTTCCAACTAACTCTTTTGTTCAAAACGCTAGCATAGACAATATTAATCCGAAATTTACACTCTTAGGTGTTATAATACTCACCCAAAAGTCCACAGAAGTTTCAAGCACAACTAACTCGCTAAAGGGAAATTTTGAACTTCTTGATTAACACCTAAAAACCAAAATTAACAAGATTAACTCATGCTCCTAGAGAATAATTAAACCATTAATCACAACCCTTATGCAAATCTATGGAAAACACTTGCCTATGAATTCCCAGAAAATCAAAATTGCACAAAAGAGTAGTGGTTGACCCCACACCAAAACGCAGGCAAGAAATTGAAACAAAATAATAAAGAAATCAAGAACAGAATGGCACATGAGGTGTGGATGAAAGAAGGGAAACTAAAATTTATATAAATTAACTAGGCGTAAATGGCACAAAATAGCACATGAGGCGTGGATGAACAGTCTGGCCACCAATTCTCAATTTGACTAGGTTGATCGGTTTGATCTGTTTATCGAGTTCAATTTTATAAATTAAGTAAATTTCATAAAATATTTAAAAATATTCTAAAATAGAGAAAATTGGTTCAATCACTTTTTTAGCTCGATTTAACTGGTCTATGATGCTTTGCGGATCAATCGATTTAACTCCCCTATTCAGATTGATACCTTTATCGATTCTCAATTCAATCTATTCAATCCAATTTAAAAAAAGTGTTAATATGCTCTCAATCTTTAAGATGCAGGCAGCCGTTTGCTCTTGGTCTTTAATAATTCATCTTAAGAAATGGTTACAGACAATACTAATACTATTAAAAATTTTAACATGTAATTTAGATTGTTTTTACTCACTCAAAAATTCGAAGCTTATTTAATCTTTAGCCAATTTTATTCGCTCTAAATTGCTTAATATCCTGAGAAGTTTATAATTCTTAAATTTTGACTTTATACAAATTAACAAATCATTTTTATCCAAATTTTGAAATTTTCTCTTTTTAGAAAAAATACAACACATTTATTACCAAGCTTTTTTTTAATCATGTTAAATCCTAAACAATTCAGAGTTGACAGTTTTAATTCGCGTTTTCGGCTTTGAAGTAAATTTATTTTTCTACTTTGATACTTAGATTTTTTTTTAATTTGATATCTAAAGTATCAATTACTTCTCAATTTGGTAACTAAGGTATGCCTTAGTTATATTTTTTAGTCCATTTTGTGACCAACATTAAAAAAATTTGATAGCCAATTGCAAAGCGCCATGTGGCAGCTTTATGTAAAAAATAAATATTTTAAATTTATATAAACATTAAAAAATATGAAAAATGGAAATAAATATACAAAAAAATTCAGAATATATATAAATTATAAAAATAAAATTTACAAAAATATTATAATTGAAAAGAAATTAGTTGAAATTAATAATATTATTACAAAAAAAATTGTAAAAATTATAAAAAAAGATATTGTAATTTTTTTTAAAAAGGTTAAAATTGTTATAAAATAAAGAGAGATGAGTAGAATAAAGAATAAAGAATAAAGAAAATATGAAAGCAACAGAGAATATACTTTATTAACCAAGGGGATTATTTACAATACTTCATCAGAGTCTTTATCTATAGGCATAAGAAGTATAAAAGAAGTAGAGATCTAATTCTAATAATTATTTGAATTTAAAGTACATCAAAACTTTATCTTGACCATGATGGACATCCACTTAATAAGATATTCATAACACTCCCATTGAATGTCTATTGGTAGATAATGTACCTCATTAAAACCTTGTTAGGAAAAACCCTATAGGATAAAAAAAACCTAATGAAGAAAAAATAGTAAACAATCTTATATTACAAGCTGCCTTGTTAAAAACCTTTACCAGGAAAACCCAATGAAATAAAACCTTGGTTAAAGGAAAAGAGTACAACTTGTTTTTAGACTCTTATTAATGGCAACATTACATTACATCTTTGAATCGACGCATTCCAATCTTGTGTAGTGGTCTTTCAAATGTTGAAGTTGGCAATGCCTTAGTAAAATGGTCTGCTAAATTATCACTAGAACGAATTTGTTGAACATTTATATCACCTCTTTTCTCAAGATTATGGGTGAATAATAATTTTGGTGAAATATGTTTCGTTCTATCACCTTTGATGTAACCACCCTTAAATTGAGCTATACATGTTGCATTATCTTCATATAAGATCGTTGACATCTTTTTCTGTAAAGACAAATTACATATCTTCTGGATATATTGGGTCAACAACCTTAGCCAAACACAGTCTCGACTTGCCTTATACATTGCAATTATTTCTGCATAATTGAAGAAGCGGCAAGTAATGTTTGATTTGTTGAACGCCATGATATGACAATACCCCCAGATGTAAATAAATATCTTGTTTGATATCAGCCTTTATGTGGATCTAATAAGTATCCAGCATCAGCATAGCCAACTAATAGGGATTTTGAATTATTTGAATAAAATAACCCCATATCAATGGTCCTTCTGAAATATCTAAATACATGTTTAATTTCATTCCAATGTTTACATGTTGGAGAAGAACTAAAACTTGCTAACAAGTTTACAACGAAAGCTATATCAGGTTTTATGTTGTTTGCAAGATACATCAATGCCCCTATGTCACTTAGATATTGTACTTCAGGACTAGGAAACTCTTCATCATTCTCGTAATAACGAAATTGATCTTTATTCACATTTAACGATCATACAACCATTGGAGTACTTAATGGGTGTGCTTTATCTATGTAAAATTTATTTAATATCTTTTTCATATAAATTGATTAACGAACATGAATTTCATCTTTTAAATGCTCGATTTGTAATCCAAGATAAGATTTTTTTTTTCCAAGACCTTTCATCTCAAATTCTTTCTTTAAACAATTTATTGTATTTTGAAGCTCTTCAGGAGTTCCAATAATATTTAGATTATCAACATAAACAATAATTATCTCAAAATCTTATCCAAATTGTTTTATAAAGACACATGGACAAATTGGATCGTTTTTGTAACCTTCTTTTAACAAGTATTCATTAAGACGATTGTACCACATACGTCTAGATTATTTTATTCTATATAAACTTTTCTTTAATCTAATCGAACAATTTTCCCAAGAAACTCTATATCTTTTTGGGATTTTAAATCCTTTAGGGATTTTCATATAAATTTCACTATCAAGTATACCATATAAATAGGATGCAACAACATCCATTAGATGCATGTCAAGTTTTTCATGTACTGCCAGACTAATAAGATATCTAAACGTGATTGCATCCACCACAGGAGAATATGTCTCTTCATAATCAATGTCGCGCCTTTGCGAAAATCCTTGTGCTACAAGGTGAGCTTTATATCTTACGACTTCATCAATTTCATTTTGTTTTCACACAAATACCCATTTATATCCTACTGATTTTTACACCTTTAGGTGTTTGGGCTACAGGTCCAAAAACTTCACGTTTAGAAAGTGAATTCAATTATGCTTGAATTGCATCTTTCCATTTTGGCTAATTTCTTCTATTTTTACATTCCTTAGTAGATTTAGGCTCCAGATCCTCATTTTCTTTTATTATTTCAATAGCAATATTATAAGCAAAATTGTTGTCGACAACTACATTCTTTTTTCGTTTTCATCTTTTTCTCGTATTGACCTAACTTATCGAGATCTCTTTATTTTCGTCATTTCTATTTTCACTTTTAGGTACTTAAATCTCTTCTTGAGTTTTATAATTAGTTATGGGGTCTTTTCAGAAATTCCCGCCTCCACTATATGACCATCTTAAATGTTTGCTCATTTACTTTTACGAGGATTTTTATCTTTGGAGCTGACCGGTCTTCCATGCTTTATGCATGGATTACTTTCTTTTGCATGAACAGTTTTCCCTATTAGGACATCAATTCGTATTGGAGCATTTTCAGCTGGTATATGAGATTTAATGAATCTGGTAGTTAATTCGTAAAATGAATTATCTGTTGAACTTCTGGTTCACATTGCTTTGTACGAGGATTTTAGACCTTGGTAATTCATTTCAAGTACTTTATTAATCCAACTTTTAATTCTCTCCCCCTGATTTTTGGAAAACTAACAACTCATGTCACAACTAAATATTGAATTAATTGCTCAAAAATATTATAAGGAGACTCATATAAATATAGATTCTCAATCTCTTATGATGACCCATCTTTGTGCGTTGTGGTGGAGGAGTTGGAAAATATACGCACATCCAAAAATTATAAGATGGAAAATATTTGGCTCTTAACCAAAAATCCATTGTAATGGGGGGAGTATTTATAATTTATTGACTTGATGCGTACAACATGTAAATCAATACAATCTCATGCTGAAATAGAAAGATTTGTTCTCATAAGTAATGATTTAGCTATTAGTGGGAGGCATTTGATAAACAATTCAGCTAAATCATTTTGTGTGTGAACATAAGCTATAGGATGTTCAACTTTTATCCCAATTGACATGCAATAATCATTGAAAAGTTGGGATGTAAACTCACCAACATTAGTAAGATGAATTGTTTTAGTTGCATAATCTGAAATTAATCATTTAAATAAGCAATCTCGCAAGTGACAGGTTGCGAGTTGATAACGCATGTGATTATTTTGTAGAAGCATCTACCAAAATTTATAATATCAAAATTATTCTCATGATGGATAAATTGGCCCATATTCATTTCAGAAATGCAAGACATTAAATCTCAACTTTAGCTAGTGAGTTTCTAAGAACCAATTTTTATTGAGAATAAGTAACAAATGAGAATTCTTTAAATTAAAAAATCTCCTAGTTCTTTAATGGATGTCCATATGAATTCTCAATTAATTTTTGCATCATATACGATTTAGGATGGTCTAACTGGTCACGCCAAGTAGTATTGCATTTGTATTAGTAAACTTCTGGTTTACTTTAACATGTATTTCAGTTGTACTAAATTGTAACAAGTTGATAATTTTATTATCATTCCTTTTAATTTGTATCCACATATAAGTACTATTGTGACATTTACTACTGGAAATGTCTAAATCAATGTGAAGTCTATAAAGCCACCAAGTCAATAAATATAATTTCTAAATAATTATATGCTGTATTCGCTTCAAAGAATATGCCAAAATCTTCAAATGCCCAAAAATCTATTAATAGCAACCTTTGAGAATGGATCTTATTTTTCAGGTGTACAATAGGTACATAACCAATGACTTTTTTATACATAAGTTTTCTCTCTTTTAAGTTCTCATTAGTAATATTTTACCACATAATTTTAATTGAGAACTTATTCTGAATACTGTAGAGTTATACTAATAGTTTTTAAAAAAACTTGCAACTTTAGGTACATCCAACCATAATAAGTTTTAGATAGAATTATCATATTCTATTGCTCATAAGTAGATCTTTCACAGTCAAATCTTTTGCTTTCAACTATTTAATAGGGATGATAACAAAATAATATCACAAAGATTATAAATTAAATATAAATTAATAACCCAATTCCCTTTTTTATTCATATGAAATATAATATTTTCCTCATTCACAATATCAATATGAGATCCATTACAAATAACTTTTAAAGTAATGCATTAACCATCACAAATTTTGTGCTTTTTGGATAGTGATGTATTAGCTCTTCTAGAGCTTTCAACTAATTTTATACTATTAAATATTGGAATAATATTTGTTTGTTTCAGTACTAAATAAGATAAATATTTTTTTTTGTAATGATAGAATTCATTACTACATTTTTATATCATTCCTCAAAGAATATTAACAGAAACAAAATATTTGGGCATACACCACATATGTAGCCAATAATCTTTCATATTACATTGATAACATAAGTTATCTTGAGAACTTTCATTATTCTCTTATTTATTACTATGTTCCCACTTTTAGTGGTCCATGATTATATCTTTTATTTTCTTTATACTTGCATTCACTTCGGGAAATGTAATAGATTTACTAGGAAGAACTTATAAACGTCCCAATAGATTCTTTATTTCATAATCACTATCGCAAACATGTGTGGATTTTAAATTAGAATCTATCTATTCATGTTGTCATGATTAGTCTTCAATTATAATAAACATGATATAATAAATAAAATATAGTAAAATATACCTCGAAGATCTTTAACATCATCGTCATCACCTTGGCAAATCTATTCTTTACCCATGCTTATACAATTATAAATCAAAGATCAGGAATAAGAACCACATCCATTTTGAGATTGAATCTTTCAACATCCTGAAGATGAAGTTGTAAGGGAGAAAGTTTAAGGTAAAAAAGAATTTGATTTGTGAGACGACTTCGAAATATTTTGAAAAAATAGAGAATTGTCGTGCTGATAATGTGTTATAAAATAAAGAGAGATGGGGAGAATAAAGAACAAAGAAAATATGAAAGCAATAGAGAATGTACTTTATTAATTAAAGGGATGATTTACAATGCTTCATCAGAGTCTCTATTTATAAACATAAGAAGTATAAAAGAAGTAGAGATCTAATTCTAATAATTATTAGAATTTAAAGTATATCAAAACTTTATCTTGATCATTATAGACATCCACTTAATAAGATATTCATAACAAAAATTAATTTTTTTTTATAAAATTCTAAAATGATATTTAAATTTCAAGGTTTTTTTTTTCAATTACTTGAAATTTAAATAAATTTTTAATATTTATAAAAATTTTCAATTTTTATGTATTATTTTAAAACTTTAAAATTTATAATTATATATTTTATAATTTTATAAAACAATTAGACTTTTTTAATTTTAAAAAATAAAAAAAGACACATGGTGATTTTAATAGCGCGACATGGTCGGCGAATGCCTATTAATGGTAAGTCAAAGTCAATAGTATTTTTTTAATATTTAAATATTTAATGTTATATTTTTTTATTTTTGAATTTAAATTATATATATTTTTTAAATAAATTTATTTATCATGTGAAATTTTTTTATTGACAAAAAAATGTCATGTGACACTTTTTCATTGGCCAAAGTGGCCAAATAAATTTTTTTAACAACCATTGTAAAATGGACAAAAAAAAATTTAAGTACAAAATTAGAACAAAATGGAAAAATAAGTATAATTGAGAGCTTATTTAATGTTTAAAGAATTTTATATATTGAGAAATTTGTAATTCTTGAAATTTGACTTCAAGCAAATTAAGTAACCATTTTTATCCTAATTTGGAGAACACATTTATTAGCAAGCATTATTTTTAATAAGTTAAACAATTGAAGTTTGACAGTTTCAAAAACTATTGAGGATATTCTAAATTCATTCAAATACAAAATACCAAGTGATGACAAACAATCCATCTCATTAAGAAAATGCTTATATAATTCAACCTTGAGTGGTAATGCCTTGGAAAATAATTTGATTTTTATTTTTCTAAATTGATTAATAGCTCAAAATGCCAAATCATTAAAACCAAGTACAAATGGCCAAATACTCTTTTGGCATTTCATAATAACCTCCTCTTCTTTTGTGAAATTGAGCTTCTTGATTTTCATTGTTTGCTTGTCCATATTCTTCAAAGTTATTATTTAAATACAAAATCAAACTTAATCAATAAATTTCTTCTCAGACTAGAGTTTCTCACTATTCAAACCCGAATATATTAGCAGTGGGTGAAACATGTGGATTTGGTATTATTAGTAGTAGTAGTTTGAAATTAGGACGTGCTATCTGCCCAAAGATATTGGCTCAACATCCATTTCTCCTCTTTAACTTGGACACTCGTATTACACAACCCTAACCTAGGTCCTCCTCAACTTATTTTATAACATTTCTAAAATCCAGGAGGGGCATATATTATACCACCATAGAATAAAGGGTAAATAACCCAAAAGGTCTAATGTAAGACATGTATTCATCATAACGCTACACGCAACATTGCACGAGTAATGCAAACGGACAAATTCTTGAGCTAGGCAATGAACATTGAGTCCATAGGTAAGCACGGCCTTACCATCAAACAATAAATGTGAAGTGTTTAGCAATAGAATTTTTTTTTTATGAATTATAATAACAAGATAAAGCCCAAATAACCAACGCGACAAATGCGACTTGAACTCAGGCCATACTTGGGGCAGTGAACACCCTTGACCATAAGGCCATTACGTGAGGTTCTCAGTCAATTCTTTAATTCTCTAGTTCTTAGGTATATATGGATCATTGGTTCCCAAGAGGGTAAATAGGAGACGAAAGCTTTTTTCAAGCACAACCATTTTTTTTACCTAAACTCAAGTTCGAGTTACCAAACAAATCAAAGTTCAAACATATTAATATTTAATTCGAGTAATTTGTAAACTTAATAAAACTTCTTTCTATAAAATAGTTTTAGTTTCAAAATAGTACTTTACTCTTAATATATAAGTAAAAGTACCATAAAGGCTCATGTATTTAAAAGCTGAATTACATTTTGTTCTCTCTACTTAAAAAAATAAGTAAATTGGTTATTATACATTAGATTAAAGAGTAACTTGGTCCTTGTATTAAAAATTACATTCATTTCTATGGTCTCTATAGATCAATATTCGGAACACATGACACGCCATATGTTACTATCTAGTTATTTTGTCGATTACATTAATTTTTAACAATACAAATACATGAAGTTTTTAATAGAAATGATTAATATGCTTTTTTGACTAATGTAACGGACTACTTTGCTTATTTTTTAGTAAAAGAGACAAAATACGATCTATCCAAAAACAAGGATTCCATAATACTTCTACCTAATATGTCCCTTCTCACTTCCATTGTTGGAGACTTTAGATGGGTTGTGAGATTAGTTCAGGTGAGATTAAAAACAACAAAAATAGTGAAATTGAATATTGTAGCAATGAAATTAAAACTAATGATGAAATATATGCTTGAATTCAAATGCAACTAAATAAGGATGAAAAATTACTGTTAAGGACATTAAGCTAAAAATAGCATATAATAAAACTTTTAAATTATATCATTTTTGAAAAATTATTAAAAATATGTTAATTTATAATTTATTAATTAAATAATAATGTGTAATATGAATTTCTATTAGTGATGTAATTATTTATTATTTATTTAAATAATATTTTACATTGATCCAAGTCCATTAGATTATTATTTTACAAGTATTTTTTTAATAATATTTAACATATTAAATATTAAGAATATTTAGCATATTTAAATAACATATATTAGGTATAAAAAATATTTTGTGAGTTAATAGGTTAACACTTGGGGGGGAAAAGAAAGAAATGGATAAAAGGAAGTACATTTGATAAGAATAAACACTAGTTGCTGCAACTGGTGCTTAACCCTCCAGTGAAAATATTGATGTCAGTTGGGAAATCTCTCCTCAATGGAGGAGATCCAAGACTTGAGGTGAGTTTGGATGAATGGTATATTTATTTATAGTTAGTGTAAAATCAACAGTGACGATAAAATTAAATACTACAACAATACTGTAACATGAAACAAAAACGTACCGACTGGAGCAGCTTACTTCAATTTTTGCACTACAAATTCAAACGCCATGGTCCAAAGGGGACTAATTTTTTTTTTCAATTTTAGGTTTTGTTGAAAAAGTTTAAGTGCTTCTGACCCCTGTTTTATAAAATTGGGCTTCTTGACTCACTGTAATTTGCAGGATTTCTCAAACTTTTTTAAAAAGACTCATAAATTCTCCATGAAGAAAGTGCGTATTAAACAAAGTTTAATCAAGTCACCGTCAATTTTTCCGCACTTCGACTTCCATTATTTTAATTTATTTTTTATAAAAATATTTTAAAAACTAATATATTCAAAGTTCTGAAAACATGTTTTTACACCAAAAAATAAATTTATAAAATCAATGTGAATCAAATTTGACCACTAAAAGACATAATATGACAAGTTAACTTGGACATAGAAAGCTTCTACTCAAACTTCTCACTCTGCTCGGCTCGATTTCAATCCAATATTTTTTCATCACAGGGTGAAACATGTGGAATTTTTTTAAAAAATGGGGCCTAGAGAGATTTTATAAAGCCTGTTCCAACCAGTCTTTTGGGTTGAAAAATGATCCATATTCTTTCGAATTTAGACTTGATAAGAAGCATGCTATCATATTATGAAACATTAATTCACAAGCAAGCAGCATATAAATAGACAAGTCCTCAACTCATCCACAATCTTTATAAAGAATCCAGATGAAAAAACACAACAAAATTGAACCATTACTGATTTAATCTCATGACAAAATCAAAACAAGCAAAGACACAAGTAAAGATTGCAACATAGAAAGGACCTAGACACACATCCAACTTACTAATAAGTAATGACACTGTTGATCTTCAATCAGATATCAACTCTCTCGACATCTTCCAGTACAAGGGTCTTCGATGGCTTTCCCAACAGATCAGTATACTCCTGGAATGGAGACCTTGTGAAACGAGTCTCTCTCCAGAAATCCGGTGTCAAGAAACCATATGTTTTCAGAAGACATTCAAAGGTGGCCTGCAAGTTTTGAGCAACAACCACCAATAATGAGATATAGTCAATAAATTCGCATCTCTGAATCGCATATTAAGTGTAGTTCACTTCAAACTCTAATTCTTCAAGTTCAAGCAAAACACATATGGAATCAGACTATTCTTTAAGAGTTTATTATCATGTTTATACATCTTAAGGTTATTTAATATATATGCATACACGTACACATAGAAAAACAAATTCATATTCACCATAGACAACACAAATCCCAAAACATGCTAGGAAATAGAAAGCATCAGCGACCACCTTACCTAAATCACAAACTTGAATTCAATTAATTAACGTTATACTTATTCAAATAGATCTATATATGTTTCATATAAACCAAGCAAACTATAATATCTCACCGTATGAAAGAAGAAACAGTAGGCAACAAAACAAAAGTTAATGAATAGAAACTGAAACATTAAGCAACCCATATTCAAACAGATCTAGATAAACCCATAAACAGTCTTAAATTACGAAAATATCAAATCAAATAAAAAATTTTGGGAGAAAAAGTTGATACCTTGACAAAGTTTCCAAGAGTTTTGGTTGAACCCCTTGAAGAAGTGAAGACATCTTCAATTCCAGCAAACTGAAGCACCTTTTTGGGAACCCTAGCAGCCACAATACCAGCACCTCTAGGAGCCGGCACCATCCTAACGGTGACGGACCCACATTTCCCGGTAACCTTGCATGGAACAGTATGGGGTTTTCCGATCTTATTTCCCCAGTAACCTCTTCTAACCGGTATCACTGACAACTTAGCCAATATGATCGCCCCTCTTATAGCCGTCGCAACTTCTTTGCTACATTTGACACCGAGTCCAACGTGTCCATTTCCGTCACCGACGACGACGAAGGCCTTGAAGCGCGTACGCTGACCGGCGCGAGTTTGTTTCTGAACTGGAGTGATCTTCATGACCTCGTCTTTCAGTGAAGGGCCGACGAGTTGGTCGATGATTTGGTACTCCTTGATAGGGAGAGAATGGAGGTAGATTTGCTCAAGGGATGTGATCTTGCCGGCTTTGACTAAGCGGCCGAGTTTCGTGACGGGTACCCATTTTTCCTCTTCGTCCTTGCGGCCGCGGCGCCTGCCTCTTGGACCACGGTCACCTCTACCACCACCAAAGCCACGCCTGAAAGCGCCGCGTTCACCTCCGCCTCTTTCTGCCATTTTTTTTCCTTTTGCCTTTGGTTAGGGTTTGAGACAAATGGTGAGACTGAAAGAAGGTAATAGAAGCGGCTAGGGTTAGGATTTTATATGCAGAGAGTGAGCAAGTTAGGGTTTTGATTTTTTGGGCTAACAAAAAGTTTATGGGCTATGAGCTTCCATTGTATTTGTCGAGCTTAAGAAATAGAATTGGATTTTTTTTTGTGAATAATTGGATTCTATTTTTCATTTAATGTATAATGTCTCAAAAAAAAATTTATAAAAGTTTATGAAAATAAATTTTAGAAACAAATATATAAGAGATAATTTTTAAAAACCACTGAAATTTTTTCAATATAACCTTTTTTTCAAAACCAATTAAAACCCATCCAACTTATTTATGACACATAAAAAATAAAAGCAATTCATATTAACAATTTTATATAGTTGGTTTAATTGTATCATCTTTCATACAAAATTAAAATATTTAGAGGTTTAAGTTTCATTAATTAAAAAATATAGACAATAAAAATATAAAAATTCAGTTTTTTATTCGTTTTGTTATGAAATAAAGAGAGAAAATAACAAAAGAATTCATTAATGGGAATGTTTACAATGTTTCCTTACTAAAATAAAAGCTCTGTGAGAAAAAAAAATTTAGTGAAAGAAAAAATATTTATAATATATATAACATGCCGCCTCGTTAAAAACTTTACCAAGAAAATTCAATGGGACAAACCCAATGATGATATGAATATTTATCAAACAACATTTATTAGATACATATCTATGTATTTAATCTTGAATACTAACATTTTAATGATCACTTGAATGATGTGGTGCTTAATAAATGTTTATATCATCATTCTTCTAAATGTCATGAGTGAGGAAGAATTTTAGGAAAATATATTTTGATTTCTTTAGGAATTCCAATAATAATAATACCAAAACTTGATCATGATATTAAAAATATATATAGGTAATTTGAATCCCTTTATAATCTTTCTTCAAGTATTATTCGCTAAGTCAAATTTACCCTATATGTTCATATCATTTTAATGCATATAAATGTTTACACAAACATATTGAACAATTTCTCGGGAATTTTTATATGCTTCTAACATTCTAAATCCTTCAAGGATTTCAAACTTCGCTATATAGTGATTTGTATAAAGATTGTAACAACAATTATAAGACACATGTTAAATCTTTCATAAATTGCTAGGATAATAAAATATTTAAAGGTTATTGCATCCACCACAAAAAAATATTATACCTTTCATACTCAATGCTAGGACTTAGCGAAAATTTTCGTTTTTCTTATTTTGTTTTCACATAACTACGCATTCATACCTCACTGGTTTTATACCTTTAGACATTTGGACTATTAGCTAAAAAACTTTATGGATTTAATTTTACTTGAATTGCTTCTTTTCATTCTAGCCAATCTATTCCATGTCTATATTTATTGGCAAATTTATTAAAGATCCTCATTTTCTTTCATTATTTCAATAATAATATTGCATGCAAAATTGTTGTTGACAACTTTCTATTCTTACAGTTCCATATTTTCTCATATTGACATTACGTATCGAGATCTCTTTATTTTCACTATTGTTATCTTCAATTTCAGGTACCTGAATCTCTTATAGAGTTTTAATAATTAGTTATGTTTTGAGTCTCTTCAGGAACACCTACGTCCACTATATGACCATCTATATTTATTATTTTCTTTTATGAGAATTTTCTCTTTGGAACCAATCGATATACCATGCTTCAGGTATGTATTACTTTCATTTTATTCTTAGAAATTTTCCTACTAGGACTCCAATTTAAATAAAAACTTTAGCTTGTATATAACACTTGTTATTCTCATCTGATCAGTAAATGCATATGGTAGTTAATTTGTAATAAAATGAATTATCTTTTAGAACTTTTGGCTCAAATCACTTTCTACGAGGATATAGATAATGATAATTCATTTCAAGTAATCTATTTATCAAGCTATTATTTCTCTCTCCCTAAGGTTGGGAAAACTATCAAATCAAATAATAATCACAAATCATGTCATTATTGAATCTTCAATTCATTTAAAACATTTGATAATACAATGAGACTCATAATTAATATATATTCCCAACTTCATTTGAAAATTCATTTTGTGCATTGTGTGGAGCCACTTGAACAAATATCAAACATTCAAAAATTCTAAAATGGGTTGAATTTAGCTCTTGACCAAAAGCCAATTGTAATAGAGTGTATTTATTATAACTTATTGGCATGGTGTGTACAAGTGTCAATTCATGTAAAATATAATATCCTTGTACATATACAAAAAAACTTTTGTTCTCAAAAGATATGGTTTAGCCATTAACTAGAGGCATGTACTTTATAAATTCTGTAAAACCATTTTATACGTATAAACAACAGGCTTTTGCGATAGTTACTTGCACTGACAATCTAGCATTCAAAAATAATTGAAAGTCTAAGAAACAACGCACCTTCATTAGCAAGAATTATATTGATTGCATAATTTGAAAGTTTTATTCTTAAACGAATCATTAAACAAGTAATCTCGCAAATTACAGGTTGCAAGTTGATAACTCACATGTGATTAACTTGTAAATGCATCTACCAAAATTATATAAAAACATCCACTTGTTGGATAAATGAGCCCATATTTCTTTCAGAAATGCAATATATTCAATCTCAACTTTTGTTAGTGAGGTTTTACTAAATCATTTGAGAACAAACAACACTAAAGGAATCTTTAAAAGGAAGAATCTTCAGGTTCTCTAATAAATATCCATGTAAATTTCCATTTATTGCATCATTATTGATCGGAATGGTCTAACTGATCATACCAACTAATTAATATATTTAGACTACTAAACTTCTGATTTACCTTTGCATGTGATTTAACCATACAAATATATGCATAGTACGAAGTAGAGGAAAAGATGATAGTTTTCTAATATAAATTCTTAACTAATAAAATAGATTTAATACATAGAAATTAATCGTCTCTGTAACACCCCCTAACCCGTAACCGTCGCCGGAATAGGTTAAGAGGCATTACCAGACTTGTAACTCAGTTAAGAACAATCATATACCTGATAACATCTATTTTCAGTCAATATCATTCATTCACATTCACTATGTACTTTAAAAAAGCATATCAAGCTTTAATCATGCATTCAAGACTAAATCGTAACATATTAAAAATTTCAGAAACTTAGAAAAAATTTCAATTTTCAAGTACCACATGCCCGTGTGAACAGGCCGTGTGTCCCACACAGCTAGTAGACATGCCCTGTCTTAGATCGTGTGAAAACAGGGCATATGTAATAGCCCGATTTAGACCCTAATCAGAATGATGGTTTCGGGACCACGAATTCGAGTCAAAAAATATTTAAAAATTATTTTCTATGTTTGTTTTGTGTGAATTTATATTCGTGAAATTTTCGTGATTTAATTTTGTCGTTTAAGTGCTCAATTAAATAAAAGGACTTAATCGCATAAAGTGAAAATTTAATGGATTAATGTATAAGGGCCGAAATGTGTTTGTCTTTGTAAATGGAGGTATTTATGTGGTAATTAGCCCATGATAACATGCAATGGACGGTAATGGCCTTATTATACCATGATTTTATATTTTAAAACAAAGGTTAATTAGGTAAATTAGTTAATAAGTTAATATATTATAAACATATCATAAATTAAAGCCATATATTAGTGTTTATATTTGTTCTTGCCGAAAATAAAAGAGAAGAAAGACAAGTTAGGTATTCGGCCATTGTTGATTCAAATTCAAGGTTAGTTTGGTTTCGATTTTTGATAATTTTTACGTTTTTGAGATCGTTGGTTCAAATACTATCCGACCCATGCTAGAATTTCTGATTTTGATGAATATTTTGAGATATTCCATTGATGAATATTTGTTTTTTTGTGATGTTTGATGATGATTACGAAAGATATGTTTTGGATTAATATGTTTTGTAGTGGAATTTATGATGAATTTGAGTAATTAGGCCTAAATTGCAAAAATAATAATTTAAGGGACTAAAATGTGAAATAAATGAAATTTAAGGACTTGTATGAATATAAGGAAGATTTGGCCTAGCTATGTTGTGAGATTTTGCATATTTTGTGTTTTGTGCAATATGGACTAAATTGTGAAAAATATGAAATATCAGGGGTAAAAGTGTAATTTGCCCATTTGTGTGTTTTTGGATGAATTTGATTGAATATTTGATTTAATAAGTTTAATTTATATTAATTTAGATCAAGAAAAGAGAAAATCGGATTTAGATCGGGGGAAAACTAAAGTTGTCGACTAGCCGATCCGTTCCGATTTTTCATCGTCCGAGGTAAGTTTATAAGCAAATAGTCGTACTCTATTTTAAATAAATGCAAAGTATATATGTTGAATTAATATGTATGAATTATTATATGCTATAGCCGAATGTGTGGATAAGCTTAATTACTGTGTTTCTGAATTCGTTTCAATCGAGTTATGACATCCGAAAGCCCTGTATGAACCTTAGGAATAGTTAGGATACATATGTCATGACATAGGATTCCGATTTATGTGTGCGAGTAAGACCATGGCATCGATATGTGATTCCGATATATGTGTGTAAGTAAGACCCTGTTTGGGACAGTGGCATCGATCTGTGATTACATGTCAGACCACGTCTGGGACGTTGGCATTGTACGATATATGTGTGATTATCCGAGTGTCCTATCCAATTACGAATGGTTCATCGGGCAACGATTAGTGTGATTGAATGTGTAAAACGAGCTAAATGGCCAGGTATGAACTAACTTGTTACTTATTTGAATTAAGGTAAGTGATTAACTTGATTATTTGTTACAAATTGAATTTGATGCAAATGAAAGACATATGTGATTATAGTATGTAAATTCGACCAAATAAGTAAAATATGTCCAAGATGTTATATTATGGTTCTTGAGTTTATATATTTGAGCATATGTATATTTGGTCATTTAATGACATTTTGACTATGAAAATTGAATAACATTTCGTAAATTGATTACTTGAGCATTCGGTCAATGTGGAAATTTGAGACAAAGGAATGAGAATGTTATTATAATTTGGTTAGTTTAAAATGAATTGATTATATACTTGGGTTGGTCACTTGCTTATAACTTACTAAGCTATAAAAGCTTACTTTGTGTATATGTGTGTTTCTGTTTTATAGATTTTGGATCAAGTTACGAGCTCGGGGATCGTCAACAAAGTTCATCACACTATCCACTGTTTCGGTATTTATATAGTTGAACTTGAACTATGGCATGTATAGGCTGGAACATACTTTTTAAATGTTGAATTTGGCTATGGATTTAAAGCCATGTGAAAATGGCTTGCTAATTATGCTTAGTCTTGGTTTTATGTGTACTTAGTTATAATGTTTAATGAGCTTGGTTTTGATAATTCAGTTATGTTTGATTATGGTTTGAAATCGTTTTGGTTATAACGTTATGTGCTATGAATGAATGGTATGTAAGATGGGTGTTATATGTTTTGGGAAATGATTAATGGTTTTGGTTGAATGTGTGGTTGGTTCGGCTATGATATGCATAGATAAAAATATATGTGCATTAGGTTGCTGTATCTAGTCAATGTGTTATAAGCGATTTGGAATCTAAGGTTGTTAAGCTATATCCGAACTTCTTATAAATATGTTTTGATATGTTTTAACATGGTATGCAAGATTTATGTTTGAATATACTACAGTTTGTGTTTCGACACATGTGTGTTTAAACAATTTACATTTGATGAAATGTTTGGATGTGTATGTGGTTTAAATAATGTGATTCGACTATGCATGGTATGAAGTTAGAAAAATGTTTCAAGATTGTTTTGGTCAATTATTTAGCATGAATACAATGGTTAAGTATGGCTTTGAAACCTAGGGCAAGTATATATATTATGTAATTAAACTTTAATAACATGCTCGGTCATGTTAAAATGTATTAGGTTGCATGTGTAATTGCTTCTTAAATTATATAATAAGTTTTCGATTGACTTTATTAAAAGTATGTGCAAAAGTTGTTATTTGTGTATGCTAATGGTGTAAGTATATAAATTTGATGTTGAATGTATGAAGTCGGTTTAAGTGAATAAACATGGTTTTTTCATGTACATCATAATATGATAAATAAAATCATGTTATTTGTTTAATTGAAATTATGTTTTATACTTATAATTATGACTTATACAAATGTGAGGATGTACAGAAGTGTGTTTTTGTTTGTTAATGCCTTGTAACCCATATCATGAATTTAATGACCATGTTGTTTTGAAGTATATTTGTTTGATTTAATGTTTGGTTTAGTAATTGAATGAAATTAGTTAATGTTTTAAGTAGATAATAATTGTGATTCATGATTGGTATTGAATTATTGATCGCAGTGATTCGTAACAAGTAATAAATATTTATAATGAAGATCAAACCTAGACTAACTATTATCACAACGAAAAGGCAAGTGCACCTATCGAACAATAGTTAGTAACGGCAAGACCGGGATATTGTACCCAAGGGAACCAAAAATACTAGTAATAACTATCTTTTTATTATCTAGCCTAAGAATAAAAGGGGTTTGTTTTAATGAACTAATTATTTAAACTAAGAACGCACAGAGCAAAGAATTAGGGAATTGCTTTTTGGGAAAATCGATTGACTTGAGACAATACATAAGGAAAAATCCACCTAGACTTTACTTGTTATTCTGGCTCCGAATCAAACGATTTATTCATTCAACTTGTTCTGTAGAGATCCCTAAGTTATGTTATTATCCCTATTCAAGACTAATAACGTCTAATCCCTAGATTAAATAACCAAGACTTTTCTCTAATTAACATTCTAGGGTTGCATTAACTCGATCTATGGATCCCCTTATTAGGTTTCACCCTAATCCGGTAAAATCTCGTAACCCTATTTCTAGGCACCCGATCAACTCCGCTTAATTATGCCAAATCTACTATTAGACAGGGTCTATTCCTCCTCTAAATAAGAGCGTGTCTTGAATTAGTATCCTGGGATATCAAAACAAGAATTAAGAACACATAATTAAGAACAAGTTAAATATTTATGATACGATTCAGAAAATAATAACAAGATTCGTCTTAGGTTTCATTCCCCTTAGGTATTTAGGGGATTTAGTTCGTAACTAAATAAGAAAACATCTTAGAAGAATAAAGAATACAAAACATAAAGAAAACCCAAAACTCCTGAAGGGAAATTGAGGAGAGATCTTCAGTCTTGATGATGAATCCGGTTTCTGAGATGGATCAATCGGCTTCCTTAAGGTAATTCCTTACCCCTCTTCTCCGTTTCCCCTTTTCTTCCTCCTCTAGTATGTATTTATAGGCTTTGGAATGCTTAGAAACCCTCAAAATTGGCCTTTTCCGAATTGGACTCAACTTGGGCTCGGCAGGGACACGCCCGTGTTTGATTACTTCAGGCCGTGTTCGAGCCTGCCAAATTGACACGAACATGTGGTTTGCCCGTGTGAGGAGGTCCAGGCGTGTTGATTTCGTACTTTGGCCCATTTCTCGTTCCTTTCGTTCTCCTATGCTCTCCTAAGTATGAAATATGAAAGTAACGCATTAGGAGCATCGAATTCACTAATTCTAATGATAAATCATCCATAAAATGCATTAAACATGGGGTAAAAATATGTATAATTTACAGTTTATCAAATACCCCCACACTTAAGCATTTGCTTGTCCTCAAGCAAAATCCTCAACTTATAATCCAAATAAATTCTTCTCAACTTATAATTCTTCTCGATAATATCGTAAAGTAATCCATAGGTAATCATACACTGAAAATTCGACTAAAAGAACATAAAAGTTTCAAACATTCCAAGTTGAGTGTTTAATCATGCAAACATAGGTGTCTCTTCGCATTTAAGTAATTAGCTTTGATTTAGAATATCACAGTCCTCACTAAAGATTCACTCAAATCACTCGAGGTGTTTAAGGACAATAAATGAAGCACTCAATAGTCAATAATGAAAATTCATTACCATAGGCTTACATGAAAATCAAATCTCCACCACTGTAATTTAAGATGATACATCAATCAAAAGGTCTTTAGAGGGTTGTAGTGCGGCTTGGTTAGGAGGGTGTGGTCACAAGCTGAAAGAAAGGGTTAGAATCGAGATTGAATTGAAAAATTGCCTAACTAGAAAAAGAGTTAACCTTCACTTTAGTACAACAGAGCTTCTTCTCAGAATATGGAATTACTAATATGTATACATAGTTTTTTTTAAGAACAAGTTAGATAAAGAAGAAAAACATAGCTAAGCAACTTTTCCAATTTAGATCTCGACAAAAATAGGGATCAAATTAATTTGGGGGGTTTCAACAATAATGGGTTAATGGTTAATATTAAGGGTAATACAAGGAATGGCTTGAGTAGGCTCAAAGGGGTTTACTAGGGGTTAATCCTGGAGGTAGGCTTTTCATGGCATGAGTGGGTTAATCCTAAGTGTCTTAATCATTTTGACATATCAAATCAAATGGTGTGGTCTCGACATGCATAATCAAACAAGTTCTAGAATAACAATTCAATACTAACGCACTCAAAGCAATAATAAAAGTGAACATGAAAGGATGAATAGATGCTCAAAAGGCTCAAAAATCTCACAAAAATTATGGCTTTTTGATGTTTAGACTCGTGAATTCTTATTCAAAGTAATACCTAGACTTGGGGAAGCAACCTATAATTTAATTTCTTAAAAATCAACTTATCATGCTTGATTCTCTAATGACTTAAAGTTTGAAACCTATGTTTTAATTCAAGATATATCAATTAAAATCACAAACCAATCAAAATTTATCCTAAATATGATATGAGAGCTTTTTTAAGAGAACAAGACAATCATTAATAAATACCCCCACACTAAAGATGTACATTGCCCTC
This sequence comes from Gossypium hirsutum, assembly GCF_007990345.1. NCBI lineage: Eukaryota > Viridiplantae > Streptophyta > Magnoliopsida > Malvales > Malvaceae > Gossypium > Gossypium hirsutum. The sequence goes on along the minus strand of NC_053426.1, from coordinate 19,125,948 downwards.
AATGTACAAAGATAGATTTTAAAGAATAAAAATAAGATAGGGAGAGAAGTGACACTTCCTGTATGATGAATTCCTCGAACTAGAGTTTTGGAGAGTGATGGTTCAAGAATGGAGGAGGATACTCCGGTGGTCGTAGAGGTTCATTAGTCCATAAATCCTACGCCACAAGAATATTATATCTAGTGGTGGCTATGGTCGGGGTCGAGCAGGACATGGCAGTCGTGAGGAACCTTTTCCGGTGGTAGTTTTAGTTCCTATGTGATGATGAGCTTAAAAGCTCTATATAACTTTGATAAAATCAGGAACTTTTTAGAGGATATTAGGAAGAACAATTACTTAAAAGGAAATAACCAAAATTAATAATAAAAATAAAAATAAACTTTTCTAATATCTAATAAAGATAAAAAGTAGTTTCAATAAAAAATTAAAACAGAAAATAATAAATAAGTATTTTTAAACATCTTCATAGCTAGATGGTTCGCGAGGTGGGGATGGCGATGGGATTTAAAGGTGCTGACAAATCTGGTGTAGAGTAGCATCAATGTTGTCAAATCATTAAAAACACTGCTGCTCGAATCGAGTGAGGCGCTCAGTGATGTCAGCATATGAAGCCGCCGCATGAATTGGACGAGAGGGTGGTGGTGACTGAGTCGGTGGGTCCTCGTGCTGTGGGGGGATATCATCAGGAATGTCCTTGTAGGCCTCCTCCTCGGTGGATTGGGCGAGATGATACTGGGGAAGGTAGGTTCCTCGGCGCCTCTCGATCATCCTCATGCTAAGCATGCTCGAGATGCCTTGTGGAGACATCTGGCCGATGAGGGTGGAGGATGATTCTTGGGCCGCAGTGTTGAGGAGCCCGAAGTGTCGCGCCAGCTGAGTCACGTAGGGGCCAATAGAGATGACCCCCTTCCGATGCCGCTCTGCCTGGTGTTGAATTGCGAGGGCTATGAAATAGGCAAGGTCAATGACGTGCCCTTGCGACATGCACCATAAGAAGTAGACGTCATGGGTGTTGACGACGCCAGTGCTTTCTTACCTCCCTATAATCGTGTGAGCTAAAATAACGTGTAAGTACCTCAGGGATAGTGGGAGAACTGATGCCTTGGAGCCGCTAGGATTGTACGAGGCTGTTCTAAGGGCCAAAGTGTGTCAGCACTTCGAGGGGGAGAAATGTATGTGGCGACTGAGAGCATGTAGTTCATTCTCCTCCCTAAACTCCTCTGTATATAGGCCTAGTGCAGCACCAAATTCTAGGACGCTTAGCTAGCGGATTAATCCGCCTAGACGAAACTGGACCGTGCCGGGATCATTGTACCTTGTCATTACAGTCTGGAGATGGAACGTTGAGCAGAGTTCCATTGTGAGCTCGAGGTATGTCGGCTTGATAATCCCGAAAAGCAGCTCCCACAGGTCAGTGGTTAAGAGAGCCCGAATCGCATCAGCCGTCTGGACTTGTTCTATGGCAGCCCAGTCTATGCAGCGGCCTGCTGCTAAAGGTCGGGCCCGAAGTATTTGGAAGAGCTCTTCTTGAGGCCCTCGTGGAAACTGTAGAAAAGGGTGACGAATTTTCGCGATTGGACTCGCGGAGGATGATGCTCCCTTCCTCTTTTTCGAGGCTGGTACGGTGGTTTTCTTTCCTCTTGACGATGACATTGAAGGCCTGTGATATAAAGAATAATAATAGGTAAACATGTCCGAAGGGGAAGTAAACTATTTCAGCCAAAACTACTAATATGAAGCAAACTCAACCACAATAGTCGTGAGAACGAGAATAAAAATATAATGGGTATAAGGTGTTCCTCGTCTCAATTTAACATAAACTGTATGGTAACTAACCTAGGAATGCAATTTAAATGATAGACATTAGCATGAAAATAAGCATAGTAATGTCATGGATATGAGGTGTGTCAAACAACTAGATTTAATTTGAAATGTATAATAAAGAACCTATAAATGCAAACTAAAAAAGAAATAAGGAACAAAAATGAAAACTAGTTCAAAAGTAATGGAGATTATTGTAATAATAAGCATTAATAATGAGTAAAATAGAAGTGAAAGGAGTAAACAAATGCTAAGGGAGAGGGATTGAGCTTTAAAAATGAAATTGACGGCGGCGCACGGGAGTGGTAGGAGGCTGTGTGGAGTTACAGCGGCTAGGGTTAGGGTTTTTGAATGGAGAAGACAATGAATAGTGCAGCTATTTATAGATCTTGGGACACACAGCCATAAGACACGCCCGTGTGCCCTAATTTCAGCCCGTGTGTTTCGCGTTTTTTCTATTTTGACGCATTTGAAATTTGACACACCCGTGTGCATCAGGCGTGTTGGTTCCCACGGTCGTGTTGCACGACCGTGTCTAGCTTCTTTGCTTCTTCCACGCCCGTGTGTTTTACCTCACACCCGTAGACGTTTGACAGGTTCGACCACGGGTGTTCGACACGGGCGTGTCACACGCCCGTGCTGTTTTAACAGGTTCGACCATGGTTCCTCCACACGGGCGTGTTGTACGCTCGTGTTGTTTTGGCAGGCTAGACCACGGCCATGTCGCACGTCCGTGACGTGTTATCGTAGCCCGTGTTTGGGGAATTCCATGCCCTTGTTTCACAAGGCCATAAGCACGCCCGTGTGCTTGGCCGTGTCTCTGTGGAAAACCTATATTCAAAAGCTTTGTTAGTAAATTAGGTGTTGATGGCTAAATTTTTAAAGAAGTTATTATTGTTAGTGCTCGGGTTGCCTCCCGAGAAGCACTTATTTATAATCTAAGGTCGACTTACCTCTCCGTTGAATGATCATGGTGGTTCGAGGAGTTCATACTCCTCATTCCTACTGTCAATCTTAAAATAAGGTTTTAAACGAGTGTTGTTTACCTTCAAAGTGTCGAACTTAGGATGACTTACCTCTACTGTACCGAATGGAAAAATACTAAGTACCGTAAGAGGGATTTCCTCATTTGGTGTGGTAGTGACAATGTGAGGATCAACGGTATCTAGTAAGACTGTATCGCCGACCTTAAGTTGATTAGGAGAGGTATCGGGCTTGTTTTTGCATAATTTCGGTTTATCATGTGTTCTCAGTTTGTGTTCTCACCATTCTTCTAGCTCCTCTATCCGTAGCCTTCATTCTTCATGGATGTCTTTGTTCTTTTCATGATAGTAGCGCACTGTCTCTGTTGTCTTGGTTCGAGAAGGTTCCTACAAGGATGATTGAATATTAGTTTTATCATCGATTGGTTTTATAGCATTATCCTGAATCTTAGGGGTTTTGACTAAATCGCGTGCTTGGAGTGTTACTGCGTCATCACTTGCACGAGCGTTAGCTCCCCTGTGCCTACATTAATAATGGTTCTGGCAGTTGCTAAAAAGGGTCGTCCTAAAGTTAAAGGTACCTCGTTATCCTCATCCATGTCTAGGACGACAAAGTCTACTGGGTAAATAAATTTATCAATCTTAACGAGAACGTTTTCAATAATACCCTTAGGAAATCTAATTGTTTTGTCAGCCAATTGTATGCTCATCCTAGTCTGTTTGGGATTTCTGAGACCTAGTCTTTTAAACATCTTATATGGCATAACATTTATCCTTGCCCCTAGATCATCTAAAGCATTATTCACAGATAAACTACCAATTAAGCAAGGAATTGTAAAACTCCCTAGATCTTTCAATTTGTTAGGTAGCTCATTTTTTAGAATAGCTGAGCAGACTGCATTGAGCTCCACATGCGATGTAGCTTCTAATTTCCTTTTTTTGCTCAAAAGTTCCCTTAAGAATTTTGCTGAGTTGGGCATCTGCGAAAGAACTTCAATAAAGGGTAAGTTAATATGTAATTTCTTTAAGAGTTTGACAAACTTACCGAGTTGTTCTTCTGTTCTATCTTTCGTCATCGCTTTAGGATATGGCACGCGAGGTTCATGATTCGTACTTAACTGTTTGGGATCATCATTGTTTACCTCTTCTCTACCTTTGCTCATCACATTGTCTTGCTGTAATTTTGGCTCAGGTGCAACGAATCCTTCCTTATTTTGAGTGCTAATTGCATTGACGTGTTCCCTCAGATTAGGTTCAGTATTACTTGGTAGGCTACCTTGTGGTTGTTCGGAGATTAATTTGGACAGCTGGGGGTGTTACAAATTGGGTCCCAAAGCCACACTTTCCAACACCACTAGAAATCGTTACACACTTACCTTTACTATTTTTAGCAAGTAAAACTCTTATATATACCATAACTCACTATCACTCTAGATACACCTAAAAAAATCTATCATTTTCTTCTTGTTTCTCCTCTCCTTCTTTTGAGTTTGTTAAGTGTTTTTTTATTGCAATCTATTGTTGATTCCTATTCTCGTTTTATACAGAAGAGCTTATTGAATA